>NC_081411.1:375232792-375314441 GCF_030272615.1 Cryptomeria japonica | reverse complement strand
TCCATAACTTTTTTAAGGCTTAGTGGCGTGTACGTGGTACTTATTACTCATAAGCGGTACTATTCCCATTGTTCAATACCCTAGGATAACATTTTTAGGCTTAGTAGCACGTATGCGCTACTTATTAGTCGAGAATACCATTGGGCTTGCCAAGATTTTATGGCCTAGTAGCTCGTACTCGGTTATCAATGTAGCATGTACGTGGTTTAGAGACATAGTTTTAGTTGCCCAAGAGACTCAATAGCCTCAAAAGAAGTTTTTGAAGTCGTTGAAGGCCCCACTTGAACTGTGTCTGCACTTCTATAACTATTGTATACATAAAAGTAAGTGAATTTTTGTTTTTTACATGATTTCAAATGATTGAATTGTTGTTTTTATTAGTTTTTTGTTTTTGCATGGTTTCAAATGATTAAATAGTGATAAGATGCATACTTATGGTTATTTATTTATTTTTGAACTTTTCCTTAGATATATATGTAATATGACTCTATTTAGGTCAACCTATCTCAACCATGGGAAAGAACAAGCGAGGAATGATGCAACAACGAGAGGCTTTAAAGGAAAGACAAAGGCAGCGTATGAAGAAATTGTGTGACATAAGAACAATGGGAGAAGAAGGTATGCCAACCTCAACATCTCAATTCAATTTACCAAACGAATATAATTCACCTAATGCAATTGAAGAAGAAACATTTGATAATTTACCATTTGAACCTAATGCAATTGAAGAAGATACCGCATTGAATAATCAATTAAATGATGAACATATTACACCGTCTCTACTTGATGAATTGAATGTACATAATGCACTGATGTTAACACCTCCTAGAATCTTTTGCAGGAAACCAAAGTATCTAATTGACATTGATGAGAATATATTGAAGTCAATGCCCAATAAAATGAATGAATGAACTTGTAGGAGAATGGTTAAAAGAATATGGCAAAATTATTTTAAAAACTTAAATCAAACTGCAAGATGTCAATTAATTGTTCAAATGATTAAAAATTTGAATTTTAGAGAGACAATGAAAATTCTAGACCTAAGATCATCTAAAAGTAACAGTGAAAGAACTATTGTCAGAAATCTATTTGATGCATATCAATCTATTGGTTCAAAATCACATAGTAAAGATTCTAATGTTACTCGACGTGTCATTACATCAACCATAATGAGCAAGAAAATAAAAAAAAATCATTTGATAAGCAAAACAAGTAAGTCATTAAACATTAGTAGAACAACATTAAGTAAAGCATTAAAGAGGCGATAAAAAATAGAGGAACCTAACAATAATTCTCTTTGGGCATTCTCGGGTAGACTACCACACAAAGACAAGGTTGTTGTAGATGCACTAAAAACATTAATTGAAAATTTTTGGCATGACAACACAAGAGTATCACCCAACCAAAGAGATGTTGTTAGAAAGAGAATTGGGTCTAAAAATCATATTTATAGAGGAATGTAGAGAACCCTCACTCAACCCCATGAGATCAAATAGATCGACTATATGTGTCATGGATTGGAAGAAACAGTCCATCAAATTTTGACAATTTTTTGGACTTAGGG
Source organism: Cryptomeria japonica (assembly GCF_030272615.1). NCBI lineage: Eukaryota > Viridiplantae > Streptophyta > Pinopsida > Cupressales > Cupressaceae > Cryptomeria > Cryptomeria japonica. The sequence goes on along the minus strand of NC_081411.1, from coordinate 375,312,877 downwards.
CACTTGAGAGATCTCACCGGTACAGTATGACTCTCGACGTTCTAGTACTTTGGGATGCACAATAGGGGTATGCCTAGTGTAAACATGCCCACCCAAATGTGCTTGTGATGTCAGTTTGTGCACACGAGGAATAGAATCAATTCTAGCCAATCTTGCAACTTTTCCTTGCAAGCAACTGACGGTTTTTTGAGCAGGCAAAAAAATGCTACTAATTGAAAATGGCTCCGAGTCATCAAAAAATGAGATAGGCTATTGTAGAGGACCCTCATGCAACCCCATGAGATCAAATAGATCGACCATATGTGTCGTGGATTGGAAGAAATAGTCCATCAAATTTTGACAATTTTTTGGACTCAGGGCACTTGAGAGATGTCACCGGTACGGTATGACTCTCAACATTCTGGTGCTTTGGGATGCATGATAGGGGCATTCCTAGTGTAAACATGCCCACCTAGATGCCCTTGCGATGTCCATTTCTACACACAAGGAACATAATCAATTCTAGCCAATCTTGCAACTCTTCCTTCCAAGCAACTGACGGTTTTTTTGAGCAGGCAAAAAAATACTACTAATTGAAAATGGCTCCGAGTCATCAAAAACTGAGATAGGCCATTGTAGACGACCGTCATGAAACCCCACAAGATCAAACAGATCGACCGTATGTGTCGTGGATTGGAAGAAACAGTCCGTCATATTTTGACAATTTTTTGGACTCAGGGCACTTGAGAGATCTCACCGGTATGGTATGACTCTCGACATTTTGGTGCTTTGGGATGCACAATAGGGGCATGCCTAGTGTAAACATGCCCGCCCGGATGCCTTCGCGACATCTATTTGTGCACACAAGGAACAAAATTTGACCATTGCGAGCGTGAGGGTGCTCTCACACCAAACACATTGTTGTTTAAATTCATATTGTCGATTTTTGTTGTTTATATTCATATTGTTAATTACATATGCAAATATTCATTTAAATTTATAAAAGGGCAGCCACCAAATACAACGAATACACAATAATGAACTGAATACAAGGAGTTTTGTAGGGTTAATTCAACATTTTAGAAATTTTATCAAATCATATTCCACGATTGCAATGCTTTATATCATATATTTTTGTTGTTTATATTCATATTGTTGATTACATATGCAAATATTCATTTAAATTTATAAAACGACAACCACAAAATACAACAAATATAAAATAATGAACTCATTACACATTTATTGGATTGAATATCGATATTTATATATATAAAGAAAGGCATGTCTGCCAAGTCAATACAAGTATTACAAAAATGTGGCATATGCCATGTCCAAATCAATATACAATAAAAATGTAGAATATATCTACATGTATTGGTCATTCTATGACCAAAACTAACACTATATGATCCTAAACTTCTGGTGGATCATCAAAATCAAGCCTCTTCAGTGTAGTATGTGACTCTGTAGATGGCTGCAAAACTACAATTCAAAAGCCAAGTTAGAATTCTTTTGTAGAAAATAGCTCACAATTAACATAATAACTATGCATTTAAATTTAATTCCTTTGCAATTGAAATGTAGATTACCTCATCAGTTGATCTAGGAGCTAATGTCTTCACTCTCCTCTCCTTGTCACTCTTAGGAGTTTTCTTGAAGACATACTTAAATTGATCCACATTATGGCCATACCACGAACAAGTCTATTATAGATTGAATGTGCAATTAATACAATGTACTAACATAAATATCAAAAACACTTAAAAGATATAATATAGAGAACAATGACGTACTTGTGCCTCAGATGCTTCTCCAATGGATTGAGGATGGCTCACCATTGATGTAGAAACAGACGCTATTACCTATACAAAAAATGTACAAAGATTAAATACAATTAATATAATGATAATTATTGAAGGTTGAAAACAATTAATTTTACATATCAAACAAAATTGTACCGGATCCTGATATGCTTCTCCAGTGCAAGGAGGAGGGTTTGCCATTGACGAAATAGGTATGGATATTTCTTGTATGATAAAAATATAAGATTATAATATATCACAAGATCACATGTACGCGTTCATATAATCATGAAATCAAGAAAATAAAATAGAGATACATACCTCCACCCTCTCTTGATTCACAGGCGAATCAGGTGCATTCAACATATCCACAAAACTCAATGGCCCCTGTACATGTAAAATAGACAAAAAACACTAATCAATATACAAACCCCAAATAATACTTGATCTCTACATTTTCAAACAATTGTACAACTAAAAATGTGTTCAATTACCTTCTTCACACGTTCTGGCATCTTCGAGATATTCTTTTTCTTTGGACGAGCCCTAGATGCGGAGGGGGTGCCCTAAAAATAGAAAATTAACATGAGATATTAGTACAGATAATAAATTAAACATAATTTTAAAAATCTAAAATGAAATGACTTACATATTCCATCAAAACAATACATAAAAAGAGTTGTACAAAATATGATACCATATAGCCTTGTAGGCCAAAATCGATCACCGACAGCGTGATGTCATCAATCTGGGACATTTCGTCCCCTGTCAACACCTATAAACTAGAAATTGGACCAAGCATTAAAGATAGTTAGTATATCTTGTATTTTTTTGAATTCAAAGTGTACTATTCTATTTTAACATGTTACAAAATTTATACCTCAGGCGTTGAAGTTGCAGCTATGGTAACTGGGGGAGGTGTATGGGATACCGCTACTACATCCTGAAATGCATATTATTTGTCTCAATTTAAATCGATGTATAAATGAAAATTCATTTATGTAATTACAAAATTAAAGTGACTGATAAATAAAATGTTACGAATTCAAATCAACACACTTGTGTTTGTTGCTCATGGGCAAACACCATGTCTATCAACTCATCTATCAACATGACATAATCAACTATGTGAGCCTGACATCTACAACCATAAATTATGCATAGATGATATGAGTATCCATCTGCAATGGCTGCATCATCTATCCCCGAGCATATCCCCAAGCAACTGACACATATATGCTCGATGGGCTCTCTATCTCCCTCTAACGGCTCATCATCCAGTACAATAGGGTGTGCTAATGATGTCCCATGCTGGATGATGGCACCAGTCAATGTTGTGGTTTCCTAAAGAGTCTGTAGCTCCATCGACTCTTTCCGTTCTAGTGGGACAACCTGATGCACCTTGGGTTTGGGTGCTAGGGGGCGGCGACTGTCTGCGGCTAATCACCTACGGGCTCGTGGTATATCTTGGGCAAAGCCACCACCTCTACCATGAAACTCTCTCATGTCAAAATAATTTGGGTGCACATTGAACAAAAACTCACAATATATTTTTCTCAAAAAATATAATGGCACCTCATAATTATTACAAGGTGGATCGTTAAAGACCATCCACCACCTCTGCCAAAAAATATTCTTCATTTGCACATTGGTACACCAATGTATGGGAAACCTCTTTGCATTAGGAGGTAATGACTGACCAGTTTGGGGGTCAACAAAAAGGGACATATTTGTTGTTTAGAAATTTTTATTTTTTTAACTCCATCGTATGATAGCCCATTGGCATAGAATTGACAACACCTATCCCTAAAGCTTCCCTTTTTGGTAATTTCTGTGGAAACAACTATGGCACCACTAGCTAATGTTTCTAGGCTAGTGGCGAGGGATTGATGATGGTCAAGCTTAGAAGTTTTCAATTTTACAATCAATCTATTGATTTTGGATGTATTTTGCCCTAACTGATTAATTAATTCTTCTCGTGTTTCGGCTGTGCGGTCAGAAGGAGGAATTGGGGGTTGTTCTTGTGTGTTCTCAGGAGGTGCATTTGGTTGTTCTTGTGGGTTTTTAGGAGGTGCATTTGGTTGTTTTTGTTCTGGATTAGATGAATCTAGTTTTTGAAACAAAAAATGAAAAAACCTAATCAAAATTAATGAAATTAAATTCAAAATGTAAAACAACTTGCATAAACCAGAAAGAAAGAGAAAAATAAACAAAAACTAACCTTGATCCATAGCCTGGAGGACAAATTTAGCACCCCATTCACGGTTTAGGTTAGAAAATGGGAAAAAAACAAACTAAAAAATGTGCTTTTTGGGTAAATGAGGACCCAATTTTTTTTAAAAACTTTTTTTATCAGGCACCGCATACGTAGTTTTACTAAGATTATTAGCGCGTACGTGCTCATTTTCCTATAAGCAGTGCATACACACTAATTTTCCTAGCCATAGCATGTATGCGCTCAGTTTCCTAAACTCAGTGTGTATGTGCTACCTTTTCTAGGCTCGAGAAGAACAAACCTAAGTGCGTACATGGGAATTTGAAATTTTAAAACCACGTACACACTGCCTATTTTTCCAAGTTTTTTTTGGGTCGTGTCCACTTTTTTGACCACCATCTTTGTGCAAACGCCCTGCAAACTCATTATCCGGTTTGGCAACCATACACTCAACTGATTTCTGCCAACTCTTGCCAACTCTAACCAAAATAACTTGATCGACCTTAAATACAAATCAATTAAGTCGATAACACAACAAAAACCTAATTCTCTCATCGAAATTACAAACAAGTCGATACAAGTATGACCATTGGATTTCATAGCAATATCAACACATCAATTAAGAAAACCTCAACCACTCCTTGATTACCGCTACATCGAGCTCAGTAAATCATCATATGCTTTGCATTAGATGCAATAAATTTTTCTCATTCCCTAGACAAACAAACGCACCAAAACATTTTGAAATTATCTTCATACAATAACCATACATGTCACCATCATTACTGCTCAACATTTGGTCATAAACCAACATAACCAATTCAACAACCTTAATTGGTTAGGGTTTAACAAAATCAACTGGTAGGGTTTACTAGTTACATTACATAGATAGGGTTTAACCTTTTACACTAGTTACCAGTTAAACTCACACACTTACATACCAGTTTACAATGTCCTTCACAAAGCTCTTCCTATCGGTTACAAGACAATATCAACAATATCATTACGAGATAATTGACATCAATGATAACATAACATATCATTAATGCAATCTTCATGCAAATGCCAACAATCTCCCCCTTTGGCATTGATGATAGTACAAATATAGACACCATTGATTGTTGTTGTGATTGTGAATAGGAATCCTGGTTTACATTACCAAGTATTCACATGATCTCTTTGTCTTTAGTTTTTCACTGGTTTTCCTTCCCATAATCACATAATTCTTCTCCCCCTTTGACAACAATGGCAAATTGAAAGTAAAACATGTAATGTCAAATTTCACTATGCATCAACAACATACTGCAACTTGATGCTCCCCCTGTGGAATACATCCACTACTACACCAGTCCATGTGAAATTTTGCAAGTAGTTCAGGGACTGATGCAATCAACATCATGCTCAACTAACCTCATGAAGGGGTACAACCCCTAGTTGATTTCTAAGATACTCAAATGTAGTCTTAGGTAGAGGTTTTGTAAAAATATTTGCAAGCTTCTCCTTGGTAGAAACATTCTCTAAGATAGCATCTTTTCTCTACACTTTTTCCCTCAATAAATGATACTTTAATTTAATGTCCTTGGCTCGTGCATGCAAAATAGGATTCTTGGAAATATTTATGGCACTTGTATTATCACATAAAATCTTTATAGGTTCTGAAATCTTCATCTTAAAACCTTCCAAAATGTGCCTCATGCAAATATCCTATGTGCAATTCATATAAGCTGCAACATACTCATCTTCAGTAGTATATTGTGAAATACAACTCTACTTTTTACTACTCTATGAAACAAGCCTTCCTCCAAGAAAAATGCTCCACCGGTTGTGCTTTTCTGGTCATCAACATTTTCTGCCCAATCAGCATCTATGTATACCTTCAAATAAGAGTTTCCTCCATATGGATACCATAATCCATAGTCAACTGTACCTTTTACGTATCTAAAAGTTCTCTTGGTTGCTATCAGATGTGTTTCCTTAGGATTCTTTTGGAATCTAACAACCATGCCAACCACATGGGCTATGTCTGGTCTACTGTGAACAACATAGTGCAATTTGTAAATTATTGACCTGTATTCCTTCTCATCAAAAAAATTAGATTCATCTTCCTTAGACAAATTGCAACCTGTATGATAAATACTAAGAGGGGGGGGCGAATTAGTATGTCAAAAATCTTTGCACTAAAACACTTACACAGTCTAAAGATAAATCGGTAAAGCAGTCTGACAATCAAACAAGTTACCACACATACAAACCAAAAAGCAAATAAAACATTCACCCACAAAAGAAATACAACCATAACACAAGATATTTGACGTGGAAACCCAACTGGGAAAAACCATGGTGAGATGGAACTCACAAGTCACTATCTGTAGAATAGAAACCAGACCGGTTAAGGTCTTACAATGTTCTTCACCAGAACAGATCCTGTTAGGAATCTCAATCTCTATTAGGAGATAAGTCCAATTAAAGACTACCTTGTTAGAGGATTTTAGATTCACATGTGTGAACCACCTTGTTAGAGGATTTTGCAAAGGCTTTGAGGCCTACCTAATTAGGGGCTACTGACTTGTTAAAGATGTGAATAATCAACAAGTGTTTGATTTATCTAATAGCACAAACTGCTTGGTTAGATCTAGTATTGCTCACAGCTAATGCATTCTAACATTACTTCAGTCTCCTCTATATCTCTCTTAGTTACAACTCAATCTTCTCTAATAAGATCGCTCTCCACTTCCACCTTAAACCCTAGCTCAACATTAACCCTTTTCTCAGCTTCTTCAACAACTCAAAAACCCTAGACATGATGTCCTTTTAAAGGAATCTGATTTCATTTCAGTCCAATAGGATTACATTACAATTTCCTTGGTTCAGTGAATCTAGACATACTCAGTAACATGACACAAGAATCACCGTCAATGTGTCGGCACCATCAACCAATCGGTGGATTGGTAACTCATCACAGAGTATTGCCAGTTCATACAAAATATCGGTTGCCGGTTTGACAAAAATGAAGACTGGTAAGAATATGTTGTGCCGCTTTGCTTCCTCATACCACTTGTGATCTGTGAACCGCTTGGGGTCGACATGCCGCTTCAGACTGGGAAACACATTTTGCAAAATCACTACTAGTCTAAAGAGTATAATACAACATACCGGTTGGAACAAATACCAGTTGAGCATGAGCTCATACATATAAAGGGGATCTCAATACAAGTGTGTGTCCATCAATGACAATCACAACATAAACATCAAAAATGCTAACAATCTCCCCCTTTGGCATTGATGGCATCACTTAGGAAAATAAAATCTTGACATCTAAGTGTTTTACAACAAAAACTTACCATTAACAAAATTGCTCCCCGTAAGCATATACACTATCCCTTAATCAACAAAGTGTATAGCAATTTTGCATTCAGAGCATAATCATCAGAGCATATAGCATATATCACAGAATATATCAAAATTTGAAAACAAATACTTCTCCCTCTGATATACTTCTCCCCCTGATATTTCAAAATTTCAAAATTTGAAAACCATCAAAATTTGAAAACCATATACTTCTCCCCCTTTGCGAACAATGACAAAGTACTGCTGAAAAAAAAACCTGTTTCCATGTATAGATAAAAGAGTTTATGACAATAATGAATAATACTTGTCAAAAACTGCTTTGTAGTCTTGCAAAAATTGTTTCATGGGAAGAGACCAGGACTCAAGTAGGGAGGTCGCCACTTCCTTCTCTGTCTGCATTTGTGATCCTTGTTCCTCCATGGCATCTATTGTGCTCAGTTCTTGGGTGACTATAAGGGCATCTAGGTTCAGATAGCATTTCTACAGAATTTGTAGTCATGGAAGTAATACTAGTTAAAGCTCCTGCAAATCCCTAGACCTTGTGTTGATCTCTTGCTCTATCTTTGTTGACTAGATTTGGAACCGGTGAACGGTTTGCCCATATGCTGCAAAGGAGTCGTAAGGAGTTTTGAATGTGCTTAAGTAGGACTGTAAGTCCATTTGAAGCTATTGCTTCTTGGCTAACACATCATCACAGAATAGATGAGGTTGACAGATTTTGCTGAGTAGCAAGTTTCCCTCATCCAAGGCACTCCTTATGTCCTTTTGATCCTTTAATAGTTCAGTCCTAAGCTCATTTAATTTCTTCATGAGAGCAACATTAAGAGCCTTTTGGTGCTCTTTCTTTACATTGGCCTCTGCTGCTTCTTCTAGACCCTGCACCTGATCATCCACTCAACTACATAGAAGTTTGAGTTGTGCTAGTGATGAATCAGTGTTAGGAAGATTAGTACCAAGGATTAAACTGGTAAGTGTGTCTACAGCTGCCTGAATGATGTCTTGTTCCTTTTTCCTATGAATGATCTCAAGGTGCTCTTGAGCAACCTTGATGCTTTGCATAAGCTCTGACTCACTCGCAGATTGGAGATCGATAGGACTAGAAATCTCAACCAGTGAGGGTTGACTTCCGATTGCCTTCAAAGTCTCCACCTGAGAGTTTTTGGCCGCTTCTTGTTCCTTGGCTTCTTCAAGTTTCTTCTTTTCTGCTTCTCTTCTCTTCTCTTCTCTTCTCTTCTTCCTTGTCTTCCTCTACCTTTTTCTTCTCCTCTGCTCTCCTTTTTTGCTCTTCCTTTTCTTATTCTTCCCTCTTCTTCTTCTCTTCCTCTTCCTTTTTCTTCTTCTCTTCCTCTTCCTTTTTCTTCTCTTCCTCTTCCTTCTTCTTCTTCTCCTCTTCTTTCTTCTTCTTTTCTTCCTCTTCCTTCTTTCTCTTTTCTTCTTCTTGCTTCTTCTTCTCTTCATACTTATTCTTTTCTTCCTCTTCCTTCTTTCTCTTTTCTTCTTCTTGCTTCTTCTTCTCTTCATCTTTTCTTTTCTACTCTTTCTCTTTTCTCTTCTCTTCCTCTTTTTCCTGTTTCTCATCTTCATCCTTCTTCTTTTTCTCTTCCTATTCTTTTGCTGCTTGCTGTGTGTCCATAGCTTGTTCACCACCCTGATCAGCCTGTTGCCCCTATTCAGTTCCCTCAGAAGGTATGTCCTGAGTGACATCTTCTATATCTAGGGCATCGACATCTATGGTGTCGATTGGTTCCTCCACTAGGTTTCCTTCCTCATCAAAAACCTCATCCGGTTTGGAAATAACCGGTTCCTTTTCTGCTTGGAGGTTGGCCATTCAAGCTTTGTGAGAGTTGATAGCATGGGCCATGTGTTGATGTGTATCCTTTTCTACATCATCAACTCTCCCTTCCAACAACCAAAGTCTTCTTCTCCTTGTGAAGAAGAGACCTTTATTTTGATCCAGTACATCAAATAATTCTAAATTTGAGAGTTCAGGGAAGTACTGTGCAAAAACTTTGTCCTTAATCTCTTGTTCCTTTTCAATGGCAATGCACCATTTGTTATCCAATGCTTTAAATAATGAATCCGGTGTCTGAGATTTAATCTTTGATGGTGACCGGTCATTTTTGCATAAATAAAGAATGATTTCCTGCAGTACTTCATCTTTTTCTTCACTATTGAATTCATCATAATAATCAATTAAATCATGAAGTAACTTTCTCCTAATATTCTTTACTGTTCTTTGACAATGTGTCAAAGGTTTGTAAGAGGAGATATCTATATTTACCGGTGGGGATGTTGCCGGTTCATTCTTCTTCACCTTCTTGGTCTATCTAGCCTTCTTTGGCTGTTCATCAGACTCAGTTTCTTCGAAGTCTGGTTCATTTGTCTTAGTCTTCCTCTTTCTTTCAAAGACTTTTGCCGGTGTTACCTCTAGTTTCTTCTTTGCTGGTGACCACTTGGTCACTCTTGGAGCCATAGTGGTAGCCGGTGCCGATGCTACAGGCACTACCTTAGCTTTCTTAGCTGTCGGTTCTTTTCCCCTCTTCACTGATGGTTCTTCAACCAGTGCGATCCTCTCCAAGTAGGTTTCGGTTCACTTAGCCTTTAGATCAAGAGGCGAGGCAATAAGGGTTGAAGCATACCCTTCCAGCATTTCAAACATGACCTCATAGCCCATAGGCTCCACTTCCTCCATTCTAGGCTCAATAGCCTCCATTAGACATCTATCCACCTGAATAGTGAAACAGATGTCATCTTCATACTTCTTCACTATGTCACCTGAGATTCGTACACTCTGACTCATCTTTCTTCTAAACTCATCAAAGTATTTGTTCAGTACCTCAGGGTAGCCGGTTCCAATGGCTTGCACACTTTCCTTTATCTGCTTGGTTATCGCTTGGTCAAGGGACCACTGGACATCTCCTACACCAAGAAAGTAGCCTTGGAAATAGAAAAACAACCCTACCTGTAGTTGTCCAAACTTAAATCTCAGTGAATTATCCTTTTTGATTGCCTTGAGATTTGACAGGAGTTACCTCTACATACCGGTGCATAAGTCAAATGATTTATCCTCTATAATCATCTGGTAAGCGGCATTTACCACTGCAGCAAATACAGAATTAATCCTGCTGGCTGAGAATGTTCTGTAGCCTATCACCATGCAGGCATATTTTACCAGTTCATCCTTGCTAGGATTAACTGTCATACCTCGTGAATCACTTGTCAAGCCAGTGAGCTTGGTCATTTCCATTTTTCTTACCGTTCTCAGGGCTGGCACTTCCCCTATGTTGCAGAAACCGGTGACTGCATGAATTGCCTCAGGCGTGATATCATGCATTCTCTCTAGGTACATCTTGTCACCATGGACTCTACTCAAGATGATCCTGATCTGATCCTCTGTGAAGTCTTCCAAAAAATACACCGCATTATGGTGTTTCTTCTTCTCTAAGATACTGAACTCCGATTTGATCCTTTTGTCCTTTCTGCAAAATAGACCTAATATTGAACTCCAGTCACCCTAGGTCTTCTATCTTGCAATCAATATAGTCTAAAATTCCTTCTTCAACTATGACTCCAGCTGGAACTTGTGACAAAGCATTATACTTGGACTTTCTGACTGAATAGATGTGCTTGAACTGGTATGAGATGCGGAAGCCATTGTAGAGTATTTCAAGAACATGAAAAATACCTTTCAAATGCAAAATTAGGGCTTCTTGATTCTTCTTTACTTTGCTCTCTATCGGATGCCAAATCACCACTTTGAGTTCTCCACTACCGCTTGCAAACTAGATTTGAATCTCTTTCAAAGCTATCCAATTTCTTGAAATCTAAGCTCAAATCGCCTTTTCCTCGCTCTGCACTTGAAAACTTTTCTTCGCTCGAAAACAGATAGTGAGAAATGATTTGAAAAATGCATTTATACATTTCTCTCACCTACCATCATTGATGCTTCTATATTAGGGCGTAAACCCTAATTTGCCTTTTTACCATTTTCGGTCTTCTGCCAAGTGACAGGTGTCACATACTGGTTAAGGTCTTTTACAAGTGTTAACCGGGGGTTCGAAAGCATTTTGCCATTTGCTCCCCCTAAGCCTTTGAGGCTTAGATTGTCGGTTCTAATATTTCCACACTAGGTACAGAAACCGGTTCCTCCTCCAATAATATTGGTTTCTTCTTCCATGTTTTCTTCATGTCTCCTTGAACTTTTTCAACATCTATTTCTCCTTCCTGAGTGACCGGTATATCATCAGATATACTTTTTCTACTTCTGCAGAATCTTGCAATGTGACCCGATTTGTTGTAGTGATAGCAAACAAGTCTAGGTGTTCTCCAAGGTCCATTGTACATGTTTCCATTCTTCCTTCTGCATGTTGCAGTAGTGTGATCATGACCATGACAAATCATGCAACTTTCTCTCCATCCGGTTGCCGCTTGATAACCACTTCTTCTTGACTAATGATTGAAGACATTAAACTGGTTGTGGTTCTAGTTCATAGAAGATTCAGGACTAGTTCCTTTGGTCCTTTGAGGATATCTTCCAGTGTTATCCATTACAGACTTGCATTCAAATGCTCTATGCCCAAACTTGTTGCATGCATAACAATGACCATTGAACTTATTGGATCTAGGTACATTGTTGATAAAATAAGGAAAATTATTGTAGGCTTTGCTCCTACATACATTGGCAGTGTGTCCTTCTTTAAGACAGTTAAAGCAAACAAGTTTGAATTTTTACTTACCTTTTCCTTTGAGTGTTGGTTGCTTCTTTGATGCTTCAACATTTGTTCCTGAGGATTCTCCTTCCTCATGTCCAGAAAAACCAAGACCATTGGTATTCTTTGCCGGTCTAGATGACTCAAGCTTTTGCTCTAGCTTGACTGTACTTTTGCCAAACTTAGCAAGTATTTCCTTTGACTCAAAGAGTTCATTGGAAATAGCAGTGTTTTTCTCCACAAGACTTGCATTTTCAGAGATGACAATGTTCAGTTCTCCTTGCATGTCTTCTTTTTCCATTCTACTCTCATGAAGGCGAGCAGTTAGTGCACTAATCTCATGTTTCAACTTGGAGATCTCATGATCTCTATCTTTTACCAGATCTTCACCTTTTCTTCGGTTCTCAAGCTCTTGACTAAACTGAATTGTCAGTCCTTCCAACTCCTTTCTCAGATTGGAGTTTGAATTATTCAGCTTATTCACTTCAGCAATCATAGCTTCCATGTTAGCTTCATCTTCAAAACTACTTTCAGATAGTTCCATCAGCCTTTTTGCATGTTCTCTTCTTTTTGCTTGAGATGCCTTGTATTTGACCATAAGATCATCATAAGCTTGCTCAGACTTAGTGAGTCATTGAGTAAGTTCCCTCAATGTGTATTCCCCCATATCTCTTTCCAAGTGGTTAAACTTATAGAAAGGTTGGCTCTGATACCAATTGATGAATACTAAGAGTGGGGGTTGAATTAGTATACCAAAAATCTTTGCACTAAAACACTTACACAGTCTTAAGATAAACTGGTAAAGCAGTTTGACAATCAAACCAGTTACCACACATACAAACCAAAATGTGAATAAAACATTCACCCACAAAAGAAATACAACCATAACACAAGATATTTGACGTGGAAACCCAACTGGGAAAAACCACGGTGAGATGGAACTCACAAGTCACTATCTACAGAATAGAAACTGGACTGGTTAAGGTCAGACCGAGTAAGGTCTTACAATGTTCTTCACCAGAACAGATCCTGTTAGGAATCTCAATCTCTGTTAGGAGATAAGTCCGATTAAAGACTACCTTGTTAGAGGATTTTAGATTCACATGTGTGAACCACCTTGTTAGAGGATTTTACAAAGGCTTTGAGGCCTACCCGGTTAGGGGCTACTGACTTGTTAAAGATGTGAGTAATCAACAAGTGTTTGATCTATCTAATAGCACAAACTGCTTGGTTAGATCTAGTATTGCTCACAGCTAATGCATTCCAGCACTACTTCAGTCTCCTCTATCTCTCTCTCAGTTACAACTCGATCTTCTCTAATAAGATTGCTCTCCACTTCCACCTTAAACCCTAGCTCAACATAAACCCTTTTCGCAACTTCTTCAACAACTCAAAAACCCTAGACATGATGTCCTTTTAAAGGAATCTGATTTCATGTCGATCCAATAGGATTACATTACAATTTCCTAGGTTTAGTGAATATAGACATACTCAGTAACATGACACAAGAATCACCGTCAATGTGTCGGCACCGTCAAACAATTGGTGGATTGGTAACTCATCAAAGAGTATTACTGGTTCATACAAAATACCAGTTGCCGGTTTGACAAAAATGAAGACTGGTAAGAATGTGTTGTGCTACTTTGCTTCCTCGTACCGCTTGTGATCTGCGAACCGCTTGGGGTCGACATGCCGCTTCAGACCGGGAAACACATTTTGCGAAATCACTACTAGTCTAAAGACTAGAATACAACATACCGGTTGGAACAAATACCTGTTGAGCATGAGCTCGTACATATAAAGGGGATCTCAATACAAGTGTGTGTTCATCAATGACAATCACAACATAAACATCAAAAATGCCAACACTGTAACCATTGGTGTCCTAACAGGTTTACAATGTCCTTCACAAAGCTCTTCCTACCGGTTACAAGACAATATCAACAATATCATTACAAGATAATTGACATCAATGACAACATAACATATTATTAATACAATATTCATCCAGATGTCACACACCTATTTATTGTTTCTCCTACCTACCACACCTATTTTCCACCTATCCTTGTTTCTTATTGAGCCACATGTCATGTTTGTGTGCCCACATATCCATATAGCCTTTCCTATATATGCAGGCTCATATTCATTGTATGTAACAATCATTTTATCGATTGATGAGAATATAGTTTATTCTTGTCCTATATCTTGTCTCTGTTGGCCTTTGCATGAAGATTGAATTAATGATATGTTATGTTAGGCCTAGTCTGAGTGAGATATAATAGTCCATGAACCATAGATCTGTACAAACTCTAATTATCTTTTGGTGATTCATCATTTTTAGAGAATTTACAACCAGCCACCATAGGAGTTCCAACAGATTTGGAATCATCTAGTCTAAACGTATTCAACAATTCCTTCACATACTTAGCTTGAGATATAAACATACCTTTTCCTATCTGTGTAATTTACAAACCTAAGAAAAAATTCATCTCACCAATCATAGACATCTCAAATTCTTTTTGCATATCATCGACAAACTTCATACTTATATCATCATCACCACCAAAAATAATTTCATCAACAAAAACTTCAACAATCAGAATGTTAACATTTTCAATTTTAAAGTACATATTACTATCAGCAACACCTTTAGTAAATCCCAATTTCACTAAGTATTTGTCTTATCTAGCATATCAGGCTCTAGGAGCTTGTCTCAATCCATAAATTTCTTTCTTAAATTTTCATACCATGTCTCCATCATCTGACAGTGAAAATCCATCAAGCTACTCAATGTAAACTTCTTCTAGATCACCAATCAAAAATGCAGATTTGACACCCATCTGGTATACCTTGAAACCTTTGTAAGCAACATAAGCTAGCAAAAGTCTAACAACTTCAATTCTGGCAATTGGAGCAAAAGTTTCTTCATAATCAATTCCTTCTTGTTGTGAATATCCTTTTCAAACCAATCTTTCTTTATTTCTAACTACTTCACCTGCTTCATTCAATTTGTTTCTAAAAACCCATTTAGTACCAATAACATTTTTATCCTTAGTTCTAGGCACAAGTTCCCAAGTGTTATTCTTTTCAATCTGATCTAACTAGTCTTCCATGGCTATTATCTTGTTTTCATCTTTATAGGCTTCAGCAACATCTTTAGGTTCAACTTTTGCAGTTAAACATACTTCTTCTGCAGCTAACCTTCTTCTAGTCATCACATCTTTATTCTTGTCACCAATAATCTAATTATCAGAATGATTCAATCTTACATACCTTGGAGTCTTCTGAATGTTCTGATCTTCAGGTTCCTACACATCATCACCAGCACCATCAACATCTGGATTGACAGTCTCTACTAAATCATTTTTCTTAGACTCTTCAGGCTGAATAGGAGCTCAAACAACATGTTGACCATCATCATAAGCTCTGATCTCGTTCCCAAGGTTCTCATCCACATTCACATTTGCACTCTCAACTATCTTTCTGAATATTTTGTTATAGCACTGATAGGCTTTGCTCATTGTAGAATATCCTAAAAAGATGCCTTCATCACTTCTATTATCAAACTTTCCAATATCCTCATCTCTCTTGATATAACATTTGCTACCAAAAACTTTGAAATATTTCATAGTTGGAATATGACCAAACCAAAGCTCATAAGGGGTCTTACTGGTATCACCTTTGATATGAACTCTATTATAGATTGCAGTGCTAATATCTTCTCTCCAGTAGACCTTCAGAACATTTCCTTCAATCAATGTAGTTCTTGCAGCATCTAAAACAGTACGGTTCTTCCTTTTAACAACTCCATTATGTTGTGGTGTCCTACGAGAAGATAGTTGTCTTCTGATTCCATGCATCTCACAAAATGAATTGAACTCACTAGAACAAAATTATCCACCCCTATCAGATCTCAGACACTCTAGCTTTGAATATCTTGAATTTCTCAAATGATTCAGTTTTATCCTTCAAAGAGAGAACCCACATCATCCTGGAATAATCATCAATTAGTAGCATAACGTATCTATCAACTGACACACTTCTAACATTTATAGGTCCACATAGATTAGTATTCACAAGATCCAACAATCCATCTGATGTATACCATTTACTCTTGAAATAAATTCTTGTTTGCTTACCCAACTAACATTACTTACATATTGAATTAGCAGGTTTAATAATTTTAGGCAGATCTCTAACATCTTGCATAGAATTGATCTTAATCGATGAATCAAAGTTTACATGACACATTCTCCTATGCTACAACCAACTCTCATCTATCTTAGCAATCAAACAAATTTTCTCACCAGCATTCAAATGAAAAATGTTACCTTAAGTCTTAGTCCCAGATGCAATCTCTATACCAGAGGCATTCAAAATCTTGCATTTACCATCCTTCAATTGTAGATTATATCCCTTGTCAACCATCTATCCAACACTCAAAATCTTATGCTTCAAACCTTCAACATACAAGACATCATCAGTGTTATGCTTACCATAAAAAGAAATAGAACCTCTCCCAGGGATTACACAAGATTTGTCATCTCCAAATCTGACTATTCCACCATCATACCTTTCCATTCTTACAAATTTTCTTTTATCACTGGTCATATGATGTGAACAGCCATTGTCAATCACCCATACACCATGTTCTTCTACCTTAGAAGCCAAATCTTTCTCCTCAACAAAACAACTAGTGGAATCAATAGGCACAAGTCTATCTTCTTTAATTCTAGTAAACACAACTTCATTTCCTTATTTTTCTTCATCAGTAACACCTTCATCTGCAACATAATAATAGTTCTTCCGGTTCCTAAACTTCTAGTTAGACTTATAAGGATTATCATACTTTTCATGCTTCTCATATCTATTAGTCCTATCATGTTTATCAAACTTATCATGCATGTCATATTTAGCCATTCTCTTCGGGCATCTAGAAGAAAAATGTTCTATCTTATTACAAGAAAAATATTTAAAGGACAACTTTCTATCATACTTACTGACACCTTTATGCAATCTTTAGGAAATCAATGCTTCAAGATCATGAAGCTCTCTTTCTTGATCAACTATCTCCCTCCTTTCTCTTTCATATCTGGATATCCTACACTCATCAGTATCATATTTCTACTTACCAGACATATATGTTGATGATCTAAATGTAGTCTCAGATTTTCCATGCGATTCTCCTAATTCGCTCAGCTCAAATGCAACAAGTTTTGCAACCAACATATCTTTTGTTACCATAGTTACACTCTAGATTTCATCAATAGTAGAAACCTTATGTTATGTTTGTAAGGAGGAAAATATCTCAACACCTTAGCAACAATCTCATCTTCCTCAATCTTTCCACCAGCACATTTGATACCAAGGACAAGTTCATTCACCTTAGCCATCTATGAATGTATGTTCTCATCATCTCCCATCTTCAGTGTTTCATACTTTTCTTTCAAGCTCTGCAACTTAGCAACTTTCACTTGACTATCACCTTCATACATGATCTTAAGATTCTCCTAGATCTCATGTGTGGTTTGAAGTCCCATTACATTTGTCATTTCAGAATCAATCAAGGCACTAAGCATGTTGGCATTCTACACTCTTATGAGAATAGTTGATGTTTTCATTGATGGCAACCATCTGACAACCAGCTTGCAAGTCATCGGCAATTAGTTTCTATATGCTTGACATCACAAACTTCATACACTGGTAGACACTAGTACCAATAGGCACTTCACTAACATTCAGATTACATCAGAAACAAAGCATACCGACACTCTAGTCGATACGGGATCAAGTTTTGTTTATATAAATTGTTTTGTAATGTAATTATATTTTGTAAATTTGACATGGTATATTGTAAAAGATTCAAATATGTATGAGATGTTATAAGTCATTTTGTAATAGGAATTGTAATACAAATGGATAGGCGAATTTTTTATAAGGTGATATAGTTGACAACAAAGGTTTTGGTTATAAATTGAGCTTAAACTGGTACTGAACCTGGCATGAGAGATGTTGTTTTGAGAATTACATTGTATTGGATTTGATAATCCATTTTGTAGTCAATGTGACTCTTTATCGAGCAGTGAGCTTTAGGCTATTGGCCTCCCTGCATGTGCAAGCCCCTCATTGTAAGTAGTATTTATTCATTGGCCAGTGAGTAAATATTGTGGGTCATAAATCCCACCGAGGTTTTCCCCACACCGACTTTCCTCGTTAAATATCTTGTGTTATGGTGTGTTTCTATGTTGTCTCCATTATTTCTGTTCACTACATTAATACTTATTTATCAGTACACTGTTTTGGAATGCAAAGTTTTAAATAAGTTCAAATACTCTGCTAACTGGTTAAACATTGATTCACCCCCCTCTCAGTGTGTTTGGGACTGTCATTGAATCTAACAATTGGTATCAGATCTTGGTCCTCTATTTTTAAAAGCCTAACAACTTGAGGAATATTTTGACACCGGTATAGATGGAGAACGTAAGAAAATAGTTGGAAGGAGCTCTTGAAGATTTTGATGCAGAAAAAATGAAGAATATCAAACTTGAAGATGATCTAAGGATTGTACAAGAATTCATTAAAGGAATTCAGGAGAACTTTGTTATAGTACAAAATAAAAGAAAAGAACTTCATGAGAAGATGCAGAATGATGATGATGAAAAAGAGACTCTTAGAGACATTGAAAATGAGTTGAGACAACAAAATAGTAATATGAAGAATGGAATGCAAGATATGAGTATGAGATTATGCAAAGATATTGAAGATAGGAAGAAGAATGAAGAAGACTTGACTAGGAGACTTAATGATGCTAGAAATGAAAATCTGAGACTTGGTCATGAAAATGATATGCTAAAGACAAATCTGATTCACATGCAACATGATAAAGCTGAGCTTGTGAGATAAGTTGGAATTTTGGAATATGAGTTGGCTACTACAAATAAAAACAAAGAGAAATTCAAGAAAAGTTTAGAAGAACTTGATGACATGCTTAAAAGACAGAAACCTAATGGAGATACTAGTGGACTTGGATTTGAACATGGAGAAAGTTTTGGTACTGCAAACAATCAAGATCAAAACAAACTGGTAAGACAACCTAATGCTTATAAAGTTAATGGGAAATGTTTTAATTGCAACAAATATGGTCACAGAGAAAATTAGTGTAGATTCAGAAATAATCAGAATATAAACTCACCCACCAGTCAATATTCCAAATGCAACAAAATTGGTCATAATTCAAAAAATTGTAGAATGAATGTGAAATGCTATGCTTGTGGAAGATTTGGGTATTTATCTAATCAATGCAGATCACAAACCGGTCAAGGATATGGAAAGGCTATTTAGAGGAATAATGTAACTTGTTATGCTTGTAACAAGATTGGACATATTAAAAAATTCTATAGAAGCAAGAATGCACCAACAAACAACAAAGGATCTAGTTTGAAGGGAAAAGAAAAGGTAGATGAAGTAAAACAAGAATTTTCAAAACAATGGATTAAGAAGAGTGATCAGAGAATTGCTGAAAATATCTCTTCACCAGTAGAATAGAGTAATCCTCCATGGGTAGGAGATTCTTCATCTAATTGAGGAATACTCCTTAGAGGGTATTGCAACAAGTTGAAGATCATGCATTCTACCCTCGGTAGATGGTAAGAAGATACATTTCTTCTTTAATGGTGGATGTGTTAAGTTTTCACTTAATCGATGAGTATTTAATGCAGTTTTAAGAACCTTTTTGGCTATAAAGCACCGAGAAACCCTCATTTCAAACTCATCAAGCATTCAAATGATAGGAGAGTGTGAAATTGAGCAAGGCATTCTAAGGCAAACCTGCGAAGTGATTTTCAAGCATTCAAAATTTTGATTTAGAGATATTTATCTTTGAAATGGCTTCCTCATCTTCTGTTCCAAAGTTTATTTCGAACCCTGCCATTATAGAAAATGTTAAACACCCTAGACCCATATTCAAAATTACCCCGAGATTGCAAAACAAGATGATTCTGTAGGAGCTTTTTCAAAAATTCCTAAGGGTGTAGCATTTGCTAAAGACCCTAGAATTTACATACATTGCAACATAGAAAACCTAGGGACTGAGGAGTTGAAGAAAATGTTTAATGAGATCATTTCTGATTAAATGGAGTAATCAAACCCAAACATAAGATTGTGAAAAATTTAGGTTTTGTAGAGATTCTGAACATTCCTGAATTTCCTAAGGAAGTTGTCAGACTTGTATTAAGCAGAGTCCATGGAGAATTTATGTGGTTAGAGTCAATTTGCAAGATAACCAGGGAAGCAATTAAGGCATTTACTATTTTACCTTTAATCGGTAGTAGACCTGATAAAACCAAGAAGATACCTAACAGAGAAGTTATGGATTTAACCGGAGCAACATTTGATAACAGGTCACTTAGAGTGAATGATGTTAAGGACATAAATGTAAGATATGTGAGTATGGTACTAGGTTACAAAGATACTCATGCAAATAGACTAAATTATGTTTCTAGTCTATGGATTCATAGTGCATATGAAATGGTGAACAATAATGATAAGATTGATGGGTGTGAATGGCTTAAGGATGAATTGATTGAAAACCTAAAGAAGATTAAGGGAGACAAGAAAGGTACTTTCCATTTTAGAAGCCTTCTGGTATGTCTGATGTTGTACTTTACCAAGGAGATACCCGCCATAGGTCACAAGGATTTTGGTTATGACATTTCGGTAGGAAAATAGATACAAGATGCTTTCATCAGTATGGGCACTGACAGTGTTAAGAACATTACAAACTATTTCAAAACATTCCAATCTAAGATGAGAGCAAGAGAGAGACTACCACAGAGCATAGTTGACAAATATGACAAGGAAATCTGCTTTGTTATTAAGAGAGATGGAACTTGGATGGAAGCAACAAGTCCTAGAACTATTTGGGTTACAGAGATGGGTTATGAGGTAGATCTACATGTTCTTGAAACATATGCTAGAGCTCTACTAATACACCAAGGGAGCCATCTGAGAAATTCTTTGGTAATGCAAAAACTATTGAGAGTAATGTATCTATGCAGAAAAGGACTAAGAAAAGAGAAAATTTTATCAGAGATGCCTCCAAGAAGGTGAAACAAATCAAAGAAAATGTCATGAACATCAGTGGTATATCTGCCAGTTAACTTGAAGGACTACAACCTAAAGCACACGTTTCACTAGTTGTAACATCTTCTGATACTGACAGTGGTAAGGTTGTTGAGTTTAAAAGAGTAGAAAGGAAGAGAAAACCCTCACCGGTACCCTCTCCTTCACCTTAGAAAACCAGGACACTAAGGAAGAAGAAGTTTACTCCTAAGAAGAAACAGACACTAATTACCCCCACACTAGATGATTTACTAAATGAAATAATGGAGGAAGGTAATTTGTCTAATGTAAGTAAATGGTATAACACTTCAAATGATACTGACAGAAACACCATTGCGGAAAGCATTGTTTTACACTTGGATATATACAAGAAAGTTTTGATAGAAGTGATTGATGAATTACCAAATGATCTATACATGAGATTAGAGGCAAAAAAGGCTATTAGTGATGGAATTGGATAGGAAATTAAAACTTGAATCACTCTTGGCTGTTCACCCGGTAAACTCCAAGGAAGAAACAAATGAACTTATCTCTAAAGCTAACCGGTTTGTATTTGTTAGTGGACACTAGCAAGTAAGACTAATGACTAGAAGAGTAAAAGAGATTACAAATGAGACTGCAGATAAATGGGACATATTCTTTGTTGAAAAGGAAAAGCAAGAGGAAAGGAGCAGACCTAAAAAAACATTCAAAGTATATTGTTGGCATATGTGCAGAGTATGATGACATGATGATATTGTATGTTGTCATTGATGTCAATATGCTGAAGAGTGAACCGGTATATTGAAGTAAACAACTTGAAAGAGAAGTGGCATGATGTTGTGAACTAGTACATGTGAAAAAGTGAAGCGGTATGTCTGTCCAAGTGAATCGGTATATTAGAATGTGAACCGGTATATAGAATGTTTTGTATCAAGGTTTCATGTGATATGACTATCGATTGGTAGTCTTAGCTTCAGGGTTTCTGATTGAAGTGTTCCAAGCTTGTGTGATTCAACCGATAACATCATGTGATGAGTTAGAATTGTAATAAAGAATAGATTGTGTTGCCATGTCAGCCTTGTGCACGTGAAGGATCTTGCATGAAGGATATTGATCCTATCTACCATGGGAATGTGCAAAGTCTCTATAAATAGTGGAGAATGCGTGATGGCTTATTAGCCTCCAAGAAGCGGTGAAGAATGAACATTGGAGAATGTCTCAAGATATATTCAAGACTATTGTAATCAATGCAATATGTTCAATGGTTAGGATTAAACTGATTGAATTGCTTAACCTAAATGTTTAGGGTTTAGGGTTTATGCTACCGACCTATCTATTTCCTATAAGGTCGATGTTGTTTTTTTATGTTGAGGTTGTTGGAAAATATTGTGTGTGTATCTAAGTGCAAAGATACATGATTCTTGCTAGACCAGATAAGAGAATAGATACCTACAGAGTGTGATTGCAGAAGAAAGGAGCTAAAGTGGATCTGCATTGGCGTTGAAGTGTTGTTACCAGATCATTGTAATACCTGTTAACCTCTAACCCCTTCAACAGTTGGAAAATCCCTTAATAAGGTAGCTTTAACCGGCTTGCTGTAAATCCTTTAACAGGATGACTCAAAATCTTTGAGTTCTTAAAATCCTCTAACAAGGTTTAACTCTTAACCGAGTATTTTAGCGATCCCTTAACCGAGTGATCCCTAGCAAGATCGGTTCCTAACAGAACCTATTGAAAGTCTTTAACCAAACTAGGCTCCTAATAGAGTGGACTTGAAAAGGGTTCAAAGAACAACTTGTGGGTATTCATCCACACTGTGGTTTTTCCCAGTTGGGTTTCCACGTGAAAAAATATGTGTGTTATGTGTGATTCTTTTTCAAGTGATGCTTTGTTATTTTCTGTCAAGCGGTAAAGCATGTTGAACCAGTAAGTCTTTACATTTCTATTGATGTATTACTAGTGTATGCATATGGGTGAAGTGGAAATAAGATGTTAGATTGTGTGGAAAGCTAAGAGTTACCGGTTTATGCCTTTCACATTCTTACTATGTTTAACCGACAATAATCTGGTTTAGACCGGTGTTATTGATTGCTAGTCAAGTGCAATGTTTTTAGTCAAACTAATTCAAGGAAAAGTGTTTTTGTCTGTACTGATTCAGCCCCCCCCTCTCGGTATTGGTTTGGTAGTAAATGTTCATCATTGATTCATCAATTGGTATTAGAGCATCTTCCAGGTCCTTTGTGTTGTAAGCTTAACCGCTTGAGGTAAAGATCCTACTCTAACGATGAAGAGGGAAGGTCCAAAGTTCAATAGAGACAGATTTAAAATATGGAAGGACAGAATGAAGATATACATCAGAAGCATGGGTGCTCAACACTGGAGCTATGATGAGAATTCTTATGTTATTCCTATCAGTACTCTCACCGATGATCAAAAGAGAGAGATTCAGGAGAATGGGCAAGTCATGGAAGCCCTAATCAGCAGTTTATCTGACATTGAGTTTATTGATATTTAGGATAAAGAGAATCCCAAAGAAGTATGGGATGCTCTTGAGAATATTTATGGTGGTGATGAGCATGTGAAACAAGCTAAGGAAGAAAGCCTTAGGGGAAAGTTTTAAGACATGTGGATGGTTGAAGGAGAGACCATTCAATAGTATGGAATAAGAATCAAAATTGTTGTTAGAGATATCAAGAGTGTAGGTGGTAAAATAGAAGATTCCACTGTTGTTAGCAAAGCTTTGAGATCCTTATTACCGGTCTATGCAATATGGGTTGCTAGTATTCAGGAGTTGAGGCCTGTAGACAAAACAAAGGTATCCCTGAACTCCATCGTTTCAAAGTTAACAACTTATGAGCTAAATAATTATGATGGCAGTATTCAGAAGACTAAATCAGCCTTCAGAGCATCTACTGCACCATCTAGAAAGCGCAAAGAATATAGTACTAGTGGTGATCCGAGACAAAGTAGAGAAATGGAGTATGAGGAGATCCTGATGAAATTTGAAGCTCTTCTTGCCAAGAGACTTCCTAAGGGAACTGCTAAATACAAAGGTAAGCTTCCTTTGAAATGTTTTTCTTGCAATATTATAGGACACATTGTTGTAAACTGTCTTAATGGTGATAACAAGGACAAATCAGAGAGGTTCAAGAAGTTCAAAGGAGGAAACCTCAGAAACTATTTTGTAGCAGTTGATGAAGGTATCACTAATGAGGAATCAGAAGATGAAGAAAGTGAAGACATTGTGTTTGTAGTAGTTAAGGAAGATGTGTGAGACAAGAAGGCTATTGTCTCCCTCTTTGATAATTCCAATGATTGGATTATTGACAGTGGTTGTTCTCACCATATGACTTGTGACCAGAGTAAGTTTCTATCTCTAGAAGAGTATGATGGTGGTGTGGTTCATTTTGGTAATGATGCACCATGTTTGGTAAAAGGCAGAGGGTCCATCTCTCTGAATGGGAAAAGCAATGCTAACAATGTGTATTGGGTAGGACTCAGACACAACCTTTTGAGTGTTGTCCAGCTGAATGATAATGGACTCACTTTGGAATTCAGAGACGGAGTGTGTAAAATAAAAGGTAAGAGTGGTGAATTTATGGCCACCAGTATGTAGACAAAAGGTAACCTATTTCAATTGAATGCTAATGGCAGTACATGTCTAATGGCTAAGTTTGATGATAGCTGGATATGGCATAGGAGACTCTGCCATGTAAATTTTGACAATATTGTTAAAGCCAGTAAGATCAAGGCAGTTAGAGGATTGCTTGTGCTGAGAAAACTGAAAAATCCTTTGTACAAAGAGTGTCAATTGGGGAAAATGTCTTCCTCAACCTTCAGAGGTAAATCTTTCACTGCAGACAATTTACCCGATCTTGTGCATACTGATTTGTGTGGTCCTATGAAAAATAGGAGTGTGCAGGGAGATAGGTATTTTATGATTCTTATTGATGGTTTCTCAAGAATGATGTGGGTCACATTCTTGAAGGACAAATATGAAGCTTTTGGAAAGTTCAAAGCCTTCAAAGCACTCGTTGAAAAAGAAAGGAGTAAGAGGATTAAGTTCTTAAGAACTGATCAAGGAGGAGAATTCACTTCCAATGAATTCAACAAATACTATGAAGAGAACGACATCAAGAGGCAACCATCTACCCCTCGGACTCCACAATAGAATGGCCTAGTAGAGAGAAACAACCAAACTATAGTTGAAGCAGCCAGAACAATGCTAATCCAAGGGAAGGTTGCTCACACCTTTTGGAGAGAAGCAGTGAGCACTACAGTCTACACAATGAACTAGGTACTCATCAAAAAAGGTAAGGATAAAATATCTTATGAGTATTGGACTGGTAAGACACCAGTGGTAAGCTGCTTTAGAGTGTTTGGTAGCAAATGTTATATCAAGAGGAGTGAACATCAGAGCAAGTTTGATGCTAAATGTGATGAGGGAATATTCCTAGGGTATTCCACAAAGAGAAAAGCTCTCAAATGTTTCAACAATAGGACTCAAAGAATTGTTGAAAGCATCAATGTTAGAGTTGATGAAACCTCTGAGAAATATGAGGAAACCGGTAATGAACAAGTAGGAGATGAACCTGTAGGAACCTTCTGGGAACCGGTTGCAAAACATCCTAGCACTAGTAACAGTGCTCCTACACCAGTAGATGTTGATGCTGATGAAGATGAGGATGAAGAAGAAAAGCAAGAGGAAACAACTAAGATCATTCCTAGGTATGTAAAGCTAAGTCATGATCCAAAGCAGATCATAGGAGACAAGGATGCAGAGATTCTTACAAGAAGAAAGGTCAGAGAAAACTCTTGCATGATCTGTAAATTTGAGCCTAAAACATTCAAAGAGGCACATAAAGATGAAGAATGGATCAAGGCAATGGAAGAGGAACTTGACCAGATAGAAAATAATGGTACATGGTCTTTGGTACCCAGACCTGAGCATAAAAATGTCATAGGCACCAAATGGGTTTTCAAAAATAAGCTAAATGAAGATGCACAGTGGTAAGAAATAAAGCCAGACTAGTGTGCAAAGGATATGCTCAAGAAGAAGGAGAAGACTATGGAGAAACATTTTCTCCTATAGCCAGATTGGAAGGAGTTCGTATGCTTCTTGCATATGCAACATTCAAGGGATTCAAAGTATATCAAATGGATATAAAATCTGCATTCCTGAATGGAATACTAGAAGAGGAGGTGTATATAGAGTAACCAGATGGGTTTGCCCTATCAAAAGATAGTGGCATGGTGTGTAGGCTACATAAAGCCTTGTATGGACTAAAGCAGGCACCTAGAGCATGGTATGAATGCTTGCACTCCCATCTTGTGAAGATTGGATTTGAGAGAACAAGTGAAGATAGCAATATCTATCTGAAGTCAAAAGGAGATCAGATTCTAATCTGTGAGGTATTTATAGATGACATAATTTTTGGAGGGGTTGACAAGATGAGTCATGATTTTGTAGATGAGATGAAAAAGGACTTTGAGATGTCACTTATAGGGGAGATTAAGTTCTTCATTGGACTACAGATTAATAAAATGAAAGATGCAATCTTTATCACTCAGTCCAAGTATGTCAAAGAGGTGTTGAAGACTTTTGGCATGGAAGACAGCAAACCAGTTGGTACACCGATGGTGACCAATTGTAAGTTATGAAAAGAGGATGACTTAGTGTTGGTAAATGAGAAAGAATACTGATAAATGATTGGTAAATTGCACTATGTAGTACATAGCAGATCAGACATTGCACATGTAGTGGGCATTACTACATGGTTCCAGAAAAGCCCAAGAGAATCTCACTTGGCAGCAGTCAAGAAGATTCTAAGATATCTGAAGAGAACTATTGACTATGGAGTATGGTATCCATACAGTAATGATTTCAACCTGAAAGTGTTTACAGATGTTGACTGGGCTGGTAATGTGGATGATCAGAAGAGCACAACTGGTGGTGCATTCTTTCTTGGTGATAGACTAGTCTCATGAATGAGTAAGAAGTAGAGCTATATCTCTTAGTCTATAGTAGAAGTGGAGTATGTTGCAGCTTTTATGAACTGCACCTAGACAATCTAGATGAAGCATGTATTAGATGGCTTCAAAGTTCCTATATCTAAACCGGTAAGTATATTTTGTGACAACACAAGTGCGATTAACATCTCCAGGAATCCAGTTTTACATGCTAGAACCAAGCACTTCGAGCTCAAGTATCATTTCTTGAGGGAGAAGGTTCAAAATAAAGAAGTTGTACTGGAACATGTTTCCAGTAAGGAGCAATTAGCAGACATATTCATCAAGCCTCTACCGAAGGCTACCTTTACCTATTTGAGAGGTGAATTAGGGGTGTTGCCCCTTCAAGAGGTGAACTAAAGGTGTGTGCTCCACATCAGTCAAGTCTTACATTGATATATCTTTTTCAGAATTGATTTGTTGAAGGATGCTATTCCTTAGGGGGAGCAGCATAGTGGAACATCAATGTATATGCCTCCACTTTGGCATTGTTGTCAAAGGGGGAAAAGATGTGAAGCGAAGAAGATATCTACATTGTTGGGGGAGAAGATGTGAAGCAGAGAGATATCTTTGTATATTTCCATCAATGCCAAAGGGGGAGATTGTTGACATATGTGCAGAGTATGATGACAAGATGATATTGTATATTTTCATTGATGTCAATATGCTGAAGACTGAACCAATATATTGAAGTATGCAACTTGCAAGAGAATCATCATGTGTGAAAAAGTGAAACGGTATGTCTATCCAAGTGAACCGGTATGTTGGAATGTGAACTGGTATTTTGAATGTTTTGTATCAAGGTTTCATATGGTATGACTACGGGTTGGTAGTCTTAGCTTTAGGGTTTCCGATTGAAGTGTTCCAAGCTCATGTGATTCAACTGATGACATCGTGTGATGAGTTAGCATTGAAATGAAGAATAGATTGTGTTGCTACGTCAGCTTGTGCGTGTGAAGGATCTTTCATGAAGGATATTGATCCTATCTACCTCAGGAATGTGCGAAGTCTCTATAAATGGTGGAGAATGCGTGATGCATTATCAACCACCAAGAAGTGGTGAAGAACGAATGTTGGATAACATCTTGAGATCTATTGAAGGCTATTGTAATCAATGCAATATGTTCAATGGTTAGGATTGAACCGACTAAATTGCTTAACCTAAATGTTTAGGGTTTAGGGTTTATGCTACCGACCTATCTGTTTCCTATAAGGTCGATGTTGTTTTTTATGTTGAGGTTGTTGGAAAATGTTGTGTGTGTATCTAAGTGCAGAGATACGTGATTCTTGCCAGACCAGATAAGAGAATAGATACCTACAGAGTGTGATTGCAGAAAGAAGGAATTAAAGTGGATCTGCATTGGCATTGAAGTCCTGGTACCGGATCATTGTAATACCTGTTGACCTCTAACCACTTCAATAGCTGGAAAATCCCTTAACAGGGTAGCTTTAACTGACTTGCTATAAATCCTTTAACAGGGTGACTCAAAATCTTTGAGTTCTTAAAATCCTCTAACAAGGTTTAACCCTTAACCAAGTATTTTAGCCATCCCTTAACCAAGTGATCCCTAGTAGGATTGGTTCCTAATAGAATCTATTGTAAAGTCTTTAACCAAACTAGGCTCCTAATAGAGTAGACTTCAAAAGGGTTCAAAGAACAACTTGTGGGTATTCATCCCTACCATGGTTTTTCCTAGTTGGGTTTCCACGTGAAAAAATATGTGCTATTCATGATGCTTTTTCATGTGATGCTTTTTTATTTTCTGTCAAGTGGTACTAGTGTATGCATATGGGTAAAGTGGAAATAAGATGTTAGATTGTGTGGAAAGCTAAGAGTTACCGATTTATGTCTTTCACATTCTTACTGTGTTTTACCGGCAGTAATCTAGTTTATACCGGTGTTATTTCTTACCAGTCAAGTGCAGTGTTTTCAGTCAAATGAGTTCAAGGAAAAGTGTTTTTGTATGTAGTGATTCACCCCCTCCTCTCAGTACCGGTTTGGTACTAACTGTTCATCATTGATTCATCATATATCAGAAAGACAAGGACAAGGGTAAAGGCAAAGTTGGTGGTATTTCAAACAAAAATGTTACGGATAATATTCCACCACCACATTTGGATACACCACCAGTACACTTAGAAGATCCACCAGTTATTGATACTGAAGGTATAACACATGACAATACTAATCTAGAGTTTGAGATACTCTTTAGCATGAATGTTGATACTCAGAAGGTAAACATTGTTGTAGACAAGGAAAATTCAGAGGTTAAGGAAGACAATGCTAATAATAGCAAGATTTTAGAGAAACTAGCACAAACTGTTGACTCTTAGGAAACTGAGATACCGACTCAAACAGAGCAACTGACAGAGACTAAAAAACCTACAAAGGACAAAGGTACTCGCACAGGGCCACCGGAGACTGAGAAACCGATAGTAGAACTTTCAAAGAAACAAACTAAGGTAGAGGTTCATGTTTAGACTGAGAAACTGGCAGTTACAAAAACACTGAAACAATCTGAGAAACCATTAAAGGTTGAGGTGCAAACACAGATAGATCCACCAAAGAAAAATAAAAGCAAAATGGATACATTAGATGGAAGTAAGGAGGATACACTGAAGGTGATTGGTCAGACATCTGTTGAGATTAAATCTATAGCTGAACCGAGTACATCTACAGGTGAATTCAGACCTACCAATATGATAGAGGTACTTTTGGATTCTATAAAGAGGATAGTTGATTGCAATGCATTGGCTTTTAAGGCAATTTACAACACTACCTATTCTAAACATGATTGCAACAAATTGTAACATAGATCACATTAAGGATTCTTTAGGTAAATTGGACACATTGTCCTAATTCATTTCTAATAATGTTATAACTATAGACAAGGTGAATGAGGATATCATAAAGGAGAGAGTTGAAAAAGAGAAAAGAACATTCTTTGAAAACACCATAAAGAAATTAGCGATCATGTAGATACACTTTTACTGGTACTCAATTCTACAATTTTGGAGTATAAGGAGCTATATAGGGAAGCATGTAAACCTCATTGTTTGACTGAGGACATTGATAAGGAGATCAAGAAGACACAGAAGGAAATTGATGACATTACAGATAATATTATAGGTTCATCTGGACTTATATCAGTTTTTGAGCAGGACAAGACAATTTTTGAGGAGAAGTTAGAAAAACTTGAGAAAGAGAAAGCAAGGATAAGATCTAATGCCTGGGAACTAAAAGATAAACTTGGTCCGAGGCTAGATAATCTAATTACTTAGAGAACTGAATTGTCTAAGGAAATAGTATGAGGAGAACGATCACCAAAGTAAAAAATGCACTATCTCACTGGTATGATCCAATAGACTGAGGCAACTTTAGATGACAGCAACAAGTTTATGCAGAGTTTGAATAGTGGAGATAAAAATGCATGTACAAAGGAGATCATTTGCTCAGGGGGAGCACATCTTTTTGGATTTCAATTTTTGGATTACAGTTTTGATTTTTCTCATGAGTGTTGCCATCAATGGCAAAGGGGGAGATTGTTGGCATTCTACACTCTTATGAGAATATTTGATGTTGTCATTGATGGCAACCATCTAGCAACCAATTGACAAGTCACCAACAATTGGTTTCTACATGTCTATCATCACAAACTTCATACACCGGCAGACACCAGCACTGGTATGCACATCACCGACATTCAAATTACATCGGCAACAAAGCATACCGGAACTCCAACCGACATGGGATAAATTTTTGTTTAAATAAATTGTTTTGTAATGTAATTATCTTTTGTAAAGCCGACATGGTATATTGTAAAAGACTCATATATGTATGAGATCTTATAAGTCATTTTGTAATAAGAATTGTAATAGAAATGAATAGGAGAATTTTGTATAAGGTGATATAGTTGACAGTGGAGGTTTTGGTTATAGACTGAGCTTAAACCGGTACTGAACCTGGCATGAGGGATGTTGTTTTGAGTAGTACATTGTATTGGATTTGATAATCCATTTTGTAGTCAGTGTGACTCTTTATCGAGCAGTGAGCTCTAGGCTGTTGGCCTCCCTGCATGTGTAGGCCCCTCATTGTAAGTAGTATTTATTCATTGACCAGTGAGTAAATATTGTGGGTCACAAATCCCACCAAGTTTTTTCCCACACTGTCTTTCCTCATTAAATATCTTGTGTTATGGTGTGTTTCTATGTTGTCTCTATTATTTATGTTTATTGCATTAATACTTATTTATTGGTACACTATTTTGGAATGCAAAGTTTTAAATAAGCTCAAATATTTTGCTAACTGGTTAGACACTGATTCACCCACCCTCTCAATGTCTTTGGGACTGTTATTGAATCTAACAAAGCAATGCTTCCTTCATTTTGATATTATATTCAGCTTAACCTCATCAGGAGTAGATGGTCCATTCTGAGAAACAACTTAGACATCTTAGTAATTGTAATGCCCCGCCAAGAACCCTAAAGGAAAACAACACAACTAGGCAACTAAAGGGTGAAATATATTTTTTTTTAAAGATTAAGTGCATTAATGATAACCATTGCACATCTAATAACACACCGAAAGACTAACACATGATTTCCTAAGGGTTACCAATGAAGACTAATTGTAGATTATATTAACACCATGGTTAATCCAATTGTCCATTTAATTAGATAAAGTAAATACTTAAGTTTAAAACTATACAAACATCTAAATTCCATAATGAGAGAATCAAGTATTCCAATGCATTCAATTTTCCATAAATCATTTATACATAAGATCAAAGTAACTGAATCAACATACATTCCACTGACATAATATTACAATATCCATAATTACATGGCTTCCAATAATACCACAGATTACAAAGTTACAATATCAAGGCTACAAAAAAGTCTGATACAATGACCACAAGCTCTCAACTGAACAATGATCATGAACATGATCTGGTACATGAACCACGAACCAAGAAACACCAGCAAAGCCTTTCCTCGCCTGAAGATACAATCCAGAATATCTGATGGGAAGTGGCACTACCACCCGACCATGTGATCCCGAAATGGAACCACCCCACCGTGCTAGGAGATAGTAGAAAACCCTCAAACAAGCAAAGTAAGACAAGTACGAAAGAACTACAAGACTCCACAAACATCCATGTGACTCAACTCACAACACTAGTGACTCTAAGGAGAGAGTGTCATTGCATAGCTTGATGGTTACCATGGTAGGCCTCCTAGGTCCTGACTCCTTTTTCTGGTAACCTCTCCCGGCTTCCAGCTCCAAGTAAGTCTCATGCGGACCCTACCAATCCTTTCGTGAAGATAAGGTGGTA
Source organism: Cryptomeria japonica (assembly GCF_030272615.1). Lineage (NCBI taxonomy): Eukaryota > Viridiplantae > Streptophyta > Pinopsida > Cupressales > Cupressaceae > Cryptomeria > Cryptomeria japonica. The sequence goes on along the minus strand of NC_081411.1, from coordinate 375,280,371 downwards.
AGTTTTCCATTTCATGCCTTCTCGCAACATTATGAGCCCTATACAAGCACTCACCTATGCATGAGGTACATTATCTTAATTAATATTTATTCCACTCTCCCAAATCAATTATTAGGTTATCACTTTTTAACTGACTTTCAACGGGTTATCCTGTCATCCACTTCAGGCACAACCCCCGCTCGAAAGCCACTCTCTCACATAGGACACTAACAGAAAAGGTCTCTCTATGAGAACTCTATGGTGAAACAGACAACCATATCTAATCCTGACAAACCACAGGTGAAGGATACTCAATCACTAACCCAAGATTGACCATTTGGACAAAACACACAATGGCTCACATCAACAAGGTTACACAACAACACCTGACCAAGGAGATATAATAACATATGACATGATGACAACTCAACCAGAATTACAATGAAATTAAGCTTGACTGTAAAAACCAAATACACAAGATCCTAATACAGGGAATCTTTTCTTACAACAGCCAAAAGCATAAATAACTTGCAATTAAAGATTTTCTAGAAAATAAGAAAATACAACTATATTAATACAAAGAAATCAATGTTGTCATTTGTCCAATAATGTTAAATAAAATCACATAAAAATTAACCGCCTAGTTATATGTTCATGACTAATTTACAAATAAACCTGATTAGATTATATCAATAATCTAAATTAAACTCCAAATTAAAAATTATATATAACAATATAATATAATTACATAAATATATATATTCTACGAATATAATATTATATAATTATATCACATTAAAATATATAATAAAAAGAAGATTAAATTTTGAAATCTCTTTCATTTCCAAAATAACATAATTAAAACCACAAAAAATACTATATACATATATATAATAATAATAATATTATTATTATTATTATTTTTATTTTTTTAATTAATTTTATTTATTTTTTATTTATTTTAAAAAATATTTTTACATACAATAAACTAAAAACTAGTAAATTATATTGTCAACCAAAATTTATTTCCAATCAAATTTATTAAAGGGAAATTAATTAATACATATAATAAAACAATTTCCCTTAACTTTTAATAACACAATAAATTTAATTAATGATTAAATTTATTTCTAAAATAACTAAATAATTCCACAGAGATACACAAATATTAAAAGGGACCACCATAGCCAAGTATTGAAACAAAAATCAAACAAGAGGGAATGATTTCTCTGGTAAATCCCATTCCTCCCAAATCTTGCAATTTTCATGCACAATAAAAATCTTGGCAAAATTTGCCATAATAACTTTTCCAAATCTTGTCAAAATTTTAATCTAAAAACACCCAGAAAATAACTTCTTTCCATAAACCAAAAATTAACTTCAGGAATGGACTTTAGCCAAGAACAAGAAATAATCAAACAAGATTTTAGATTTGACAAACATCTTAACACACACATCATTCAGAAAGAAGAAAGAAATTAAATATTTTCTTTAAAACAAACAATCAAACGATCTCCTCAAAATTTTAATCTAAAAACACCCAGAAAATAAATTCTTTCCATAAACCAAAAATTAACTTCAGGAATGGACTTTAGCCAAGAACAAGAAATAATCAGATGGGATTTTAGATTTGACAAACATCTTAACACTCGCATCATTCAGAAAGAAGAAAGAAATAAAAGATTTTCTTTAAAACAAACAATCAAACGAAGCCACCCAATCTAATATAGCTTTCTTGGAAGAAATATGTAGAAGAAAACCAATCCTTCAACAAGCTTCCAAATAAATTTCTCTTCACCTAAATCCCTGACCCGTTTCCCATGTATCCTAAAATAAAGACCTATTCCCCTTTTTAAAATAAAATTCTAGGTTGAATATCTTTTTCCCCAAAAACCTAAATTTAGAATAAAAGCAATTTTATTTTCTTTTCTAATATTCTCATCAAGGATAAGTTAAGATGCAATAATTAAAAATTATTTTTCTTTCTTTTGTTTTCTCATGCAACTCTAATTAATTTTCTAAATAAAGAAATTAAAGCAATGCTATAATTTTAATGAATTTTTTTATTGATTTATTTATTTTTTTATATATTTAAAATTCTAGGAAACAATAAATGCAATTAGTCTAATTTATTTTTCCACTAAAATTTAAATAAAATATATTTCTAATATCATGCAGCTTGCAACTTAATTTAATAACTTCTTTTAATTAATTAAATTTATAATCTCAATGCATACATAATTCAACTATGAGATAACTCCATAAACTTAATTAATTAATCAAATCCACTAAAACACACAAACTGAACAAATCTCAAGCAAATACTCATAAAAATGATCAAATGATAAAATACGAAGGCCGAACTAATTGACAGGACAACCAACTGATGACACTCACACGAGTGTAACTAAGTAAAAATAGGGTGAACTACTATCTCCTTCACTTCCATCAAAAAATATAAGGCATGCTTAAACCTATGGAGCCAGGTGGAGACGATACCCCATACCTACCTGGTACTTGTACCTACAAAATCCTGCATCACCAAACCACACATGCATTTATACAATATAGAAAACACGACAAACACACCGATGAAGGAGAATTGCAACGTTCCCTGTCTCACCGGAATGAGTGAAGTAAAATTGTCCCCTTGCATCCAATACACTCACAGACACACAACATATAATTACACATTGCATAGATAAAGTAAAATGTTAGTATATAGCAATAATCCATGAAATGCCATAAATCTCAAGTACTGAAATATTGCAAATAAATTATACATCTCATATCTAGATAAAGCATGAAATAATGTCATATAAGTCTAAATAACATATCATGGCAATGTATCCACTAAAAGAAAACAATAATAAAATATGAGTCTAATGAGTTCAAATGAGTAGGGGTACTACAGTAATCTTCCAATAATCTCTCCAAGACATTTCAAGTGTACCTCCATCCAACTCTTCAACACGGTATAGTTACTTCCATCAAACCTCGGACTATCCTTCTTGAAAACAAATCCTTCAGGCCCCATTCAGGATCTCCTAAAGCGATTAAGCTTCTACCGGAGGATCTAGCTCTGATACCAATTGTTAGTAGCAATCAAGAAGGAAGATTGAGAGGGGGGGTGAATGAGTCTTCACCAGATAAAAATAATTAAACTCCAAAACACAAACTGCAACAACAAATAGGTAAACCAATTAACAACACGACACACAACACCAAGATTTTTGATGTGGAAAACACAGTCAAGGGAAAAACCATGGTGGAACCCAATGTTAGGATTAATGAAAGTCCCAAAGATACTGAGTATGGGGGTGAATCAGTATCTAACTGGTTAGAAGAATATTTAAACTTATTAAGAACTTTGCATCTCAAAACAGTGTACCAGTAAATAAGAATTAATGCAGTAAATAGGAACAATAAAGACAACATAGAAAACACACCATAACACAAGATGTTTAATGAGGAAACCCAGTGTGGGAAAAACCTTGGTGGGATTTGTGACCCACAATATTCACTCACTAGCCAATGAATAAATATTACTTATAATGAGGAGTCTACACATGCAGGAAGGCCAACTACCTAGAGCTCAGTCCTCAATAAGAGTCACACTGACTACAAAAGTGGATTATGAAATCTAATACAATGTACTACTTCAAATCAGCATCAACTATGCCAGGTTCAGTACCGGTTTAAGCTCATTCTATAACCAAAACCTTCACTATCGACTATATCTCCTTATACAATATATCATCCATATATTCTCTCCATGCATACTTACTTACTACAAAAAGACCTATAAGATCTCATACATATATATGAGTCTTTTACAATATGCCATGTCGGCTTTACAAAAGATAATTACATTTAAATACAATAAACAAAAGTTTATTCCCTGTCGGCTGGGGTGTCAGTATGCATTGTTGCCGCTGCCGATGAAGTGCCTGTCGGTGTATGTAGATGTCTATTGCCAATGCCGGTGGCTTACCAGATGAATGCCAGTTGGTTGCCATCAATTACAAAATCAACTATTCTCATAAGAGTGTAGAATGCCAACAATCTCACCCTTTGGCATTGATGGCAACACTCATGAGAAAAATCCAAAAACTATTCCAAAACTGAAGTCCAAAAAGTTACCAAAAAGATGTTCTCCCCCTGAGTAGATGATCTCCTCTGATTAATCATTTTTCTCTCCACTACTCCCCCTTTGACATCAATGACAAAGGTTGTTAAAAATTGTCAAACGAGTGCAAAAATTTCACCTCAAAGTTTGTAACCGATTGGTTACAATCTGAAATATGTCTACCAAAACCAAATTAAGACTCTGCATGAATCTGTTGCTGTCGTTTAAGGTTTCCACAGTCTATTGGATCGTGCCGGTGAGATGATGCATGTTCTCTTTTGGTGATCGTTCTCCTTGAAGTAATGCCTTACAGATTTCATTTCTTAGAGAGATAAGATTGTCCAACTAGGACCAAGTTTGTACTTAAGTTCTCTGGCATTAGCCTTAATCCTTTCCTTCTCTTTCTCAAATTTCTCCAATTTCACCTCAAAACCTGCTATTTCCTGCTCAATAACTGATATAGGTTCGGATGAACCAAATATGTTATCAGCTATGTCATCTATTTCTTTCTGTACTTTGCTTATCTCCTTTTCTATGTCCTCTGTCAAAAGATGTGGTTTGCATGTTTCTCTGCATAGCTCTTTATATTCCAAAACTATCATGTTCAGTGTTGGTAATAGTGTATTCATGTGTTCTATACACTTCTTTATTGTGTCCTCAAAGAATTTATCCTTCTCCTTTTCAACTTTCTCTTTCAAGGTATCCCCATTCACCTTATCAACCATTATTACATTGTCAATAATAAATTAGGACAATGTGTCCAATTTACCTAAAGAATCCTTTACATGATCTATGTTACATTTTGGTGAAATCAATTTAAGAATTGGTATGATGTCATCAATTGCCTTGTAAGCCAATGCATTACAGTCAGTTATTTTCTTGATAGAGTTCAGAAGTACCTTTGTTATATTAGTAGGTCTGAATTCACTTGATGAAGTACTGGTGTCTGACCAACTACCTTAATTACCTATGTGCTTCCAACATTAGTAACCATTTTTCTTGTGTTAACCTCTAGTGGATCACTCTGAGTTTGTATTTCAACCAGTAAAGGTTTTTTTGATTGTTTAGGTATCTTAGTGATTATTGATTTCACTACCTCAATATGTACCTCTCCTTCTGTAGGTTTCTTTGTGTGCTCAACTGTCAGTATCTTAGTCTTCGTAGGTTTCTCTGTGCCAACATCTATACCTTTAGTATTCTTCCCAGTATCCAATGGTTGCAATATTTGTAATAATTTCTCTATTGGGATCTCAACCTCAAGAATCTCTACCAGTTTTTCAGCAATGTTGCCACTGTCAACATTATCATCCTTAATCTCTGTAATGTCTTTATCCACAACAATATTCACTTCCTGAGTGTGTACATTCATGGTGAATAGTATTTCAGATTCAGGATTAGTGTGATCATGTGTGACACCTTTAGTGTCAGTATCCGGTGGATCATCAGTATGTACTGATGTAGTATCCAAAGGTGGTGACAAGTTATCAGTTATCTTGATGTTCAGTATTCCACCAACTTTACCTTTCCCTTTGTCTTTAACCTTCTAATACACTTTGAATGTTTTCTTTGGTTGGTTCAATTCCTCTTTTTTTTCTTTTTCCACAAAAAAGATACCCCATTTATCAACAGTCTCCTTTGTAATCTCATTTACTCTACCTGCCATCAAACTTACTTGTCAGTGACCACTAGCAAAAATGGATCTATTAGCCTCACAAATCAAGTCATCAATTTCCTCTTTTGAGTTAATCGAATGTACAGGTAGAAGTTTTTCTACTTTTAGTTTCTTGTCCAATTCCATCACTACAATTCTCTTTGCATCTAATCTTATATATAGTTCATTAGGCAAGTCATCCACAACTTCAATCAAAAATTTCTTGTATATATCCAAATGTAAAATTATATTGTTTTCAATGCTTTTTGTGTCTGAATCCTTGAAAGAATTATACAATTTACTCACATTAGCCAAATTTTCATCATCAATTATTTCATTTAACAAATCATCTAATGAAGGTATAGTTGGTTTCTGTTTCTTCTTGGGAGTTAGTTTCTTAGCCGGTTACCTTACTGCCTATTGTTTCTTCCTTAAAGTCCTTGTTCTTTTTGGTGGAGGAGAGGGTACCGGTGAAGGTTTTCTCTTCCTTTCAACTCTTTTGAATTCAACTTGTTTCTCACTGTCAGAAGATGTGCCAACCGGTGAAATGTGTACCTCTGGTTGTAGTCCTTGGAGCTCACTAGCCGATATACCAGTAATGTTCATAACGTTTTCTTTGATTTTATTTACCTTCTTTGATGCATCCCTAATATATTTTTCTCTTCTCTTCCTTTTCTTCATTATTTTCACATCACTTTCAATTATTTCTGCATTGCTGAAAACTTCTTCTGTTGGTTCTCTTAGTGCATCTAACAAAGCTTTTGCATAAGTCTCAATAATGTTGAGATCTACCTCATAGCCCATTTCAGTTACCCATATAGTTCTAGGAAGTACAACTTCCATCAATGTTTCATCCTTCTTGATGACAAAAAAAATTTCTTTGTCATATTTATCCACTACACTCTGCGGTAGTCTTTCTCTGGTTTTCATTTTAGCTTGAAAAAATTTAAAGTATTCAGTTATGTTGTTTTCCTTTGTAGTACCCATGCTAGTAAAAGCTTCCTATAATTGTTTTCCTACTGGTATGTCATATCCAAAGTCTTTATTTCCTATACTAGGGATTTCCTTTGTGAAATACAACATTAAGCATACTAAGAGATTACCAAAGCAAAATGTCCCTTTCTTGTCTCCTTTAATCTTTTCCAAATTATCTATGAGCTCATCTTTCAGCCATTCACACACATCAATTTTTTCATTGTTGTTAACCATCTCATAAGCACTATTAATGCAAAGACTAGAAACTGAGTTAAGTTTGTTTGCATGAGTAGTCTTGTAACCTAAAACCATACTTATGAATCTCACATTGATGTGTTTGATGTCATTCACTCTTAGTGATCTACTGTTTGATGTTGTTCTGGTTAGGGTGATTGCTTTGTTGTTAAGAACTTTCTTTATTTTGTCTAGTTTGCTGTTGGTTGAGGGTGTAATACCCTAAAAATGATCATCTAAACCATGAACCCCTAATCTCGACAACATCACCAAGGTCCTAACCAAAGGCATTTAAATAAATCTTGAGCACACAATTAATTCTTTAATCATCAAATGTCACATGGTAAAATTAATCAACCAATATTAATTAAATATTTATTTAATTAATTGATCATTCCAAGTAAATCATTTTTAAACAATTATCTTATTTATTTTATTAAATATCCTAGCATATTTAATTAAATAAATCAATTTGCCATTAAATCTTCAAAAAGAGGAATTAATTTGAAAAATAAATAAGAATTGCCATAAATCTTCAAAAAAAGAAACAAATCAAGAAAGAGGAATTGGAAATTATGAGCACAAATCTTCAAAAAAGGAAACAAATAAAAAAATGAATTAATTGACAAAAAAGAATCAAAAATTGAGAAAAGAAATCAATTGGAGATAATCTTGAAAAACAAATTAAAAATTGATAGATAATCTCAAAGAAAGCAATTAAAACAATTAAATCTTAAAATTGAATGAAATAGAGAATAAATCAGTTTTTTCTTGATTTTATCTTAATTTTAGTTCAATTTCCTTTAAAACTAAGAAAAGCATCCAATCACATCAATTCACCTTGATTGTGTTTCCTTTTGGAAAATCTTGACCGCTCATCATCATTTGATCTCAACCGTTGGTTTCTTTCTAAATTTTCTATAAATTCAGGCTCTCATCTCTCATTCAAAAAATCTTGGAGAATATGTTGTTATTATGCCATTTTTTCTCTAGGTTAATTGAGAATTTGCATTTAGATATTCACATATTAGTTATTGCATACATATATAGATCATTTAGCTCATATATTGCTTAAACCGTGTTAGATTAATCTTGCATATCTAGCTTAAATCTTGTATCCATTTAGCTCATATCATGCTCATATAGAAAAACCCTTCATTTAGGTGTTGTCTAGTCATTGGATAGCTTAGAAATCTGAGAGCAATCTAAACTCACATCTACTAGAAGGCAATGAGTTTCTTTGTTATGGTTTTATTATTCATTGATTATTGATTTACTAACCATGCATCTAATGACTTAATTGAAGTGTTGTGTATTCCAGATACAGATACAGGTCCACTTTTCACACACACATTTTTGGTGCCCAGCATGGGGCTCGAATCCACGACTATAAGATTTCTAATCTTTCTTGAACATGTTTAATGTTTGGTTTTTATAACTAATAAACATTGTGTTAAATTTGCAAATAAAAATCTTTCTTTTTGCTTGTTCTTTTGTGACAGCCAACAATGGTTTCTGTTTGGAGGGCATATCTTTTTATTGAACTGTTGGATCAACACCAAATTTGGATATGTTGTTGAAAATAAAGCTGTCAAGGGGTTCACGAAAGATATTTTCCTAAGAATATCTAGTTTAAAAGTTATGAATGACAGAGTGGAGTACTATCATTTTACTTATTCTTCCGTGATAGTAAAAAATGGTCTCTATTAGGAGGGAATAACTACTTATTGAACTGTTGGATTTAAACAAAATTTTAATATGTTTTGTAAAACAAAGTTTTCCACATTTACACCGAAGCAATTTTTTAAATTAATTCTAGTTGAAAATTTATAAACAACAGAGCGCAATACTATCAAAATTGTCATAACTAGGATAGTCATAAAAAATGGAAATTCTTGTTAGATTAGTTTAATTTACAATTTGCATGCTAGAATTTTTTTTGATGATTTTTTTTCTGTTATTTTGGAAACTAATCTTGGGCTTTTAATGTTTGCAGGTTCGCTTGACAAAGAATTTATCAATCAAACATACACTTATCAAAGAATAAAAAAACAACATGACTACTGATGCGTTGGTTTTGTAGGTTGCCTAAAGAGAATCGACCAAACATCGTGTATTCTTTAAATTAATTTTTAGGCATTTAAATTGCTATCTGGTTAAAGAACAAATCTGTCTTTTGTGTTTTCAAAAAAATCTGAGAGGTAGGAGAGTATGCTCTTGTCTTTTACAAACAATCAGAAATCTAGACCCTCGTAGATTTTTTCTAAGTTTGGAGATTTGTGTACCTTTAGCAGGCTTGTCATAGTGGGAAAAAGTAATCACCCTATGAGAACGACTCAAGTGAGTACAGCTAGACCTGAGCATTCCAACTCACTATAATAAATAGGCCTCTGGTGATTAAAGTCTCAGAGGATGAGATTATTTGAGTTTTCTCTTTGAGATCTCTCATATCGAGCATTTTGTAGGGCCTCGAGGTCTCAATCACATTTACGTGACTACAACTTGTTTTGGTACCTTGTTGGGCTATAGGCCTCAATCATGCTTGCATGGCTTCCAGGGATAATTTCAAATGAAATTACTAACTAAGAATTATAAGATTAGAAGCTACCCGATTCACCTCTGAAAGGTTGATAATCTTTGTGCAAGAGACATAGTAACTCTCCCAAGACACTTGCCATATCGTGCCCCCATTATCGTTTGGAGTCGGCTAATACGGTGTTGAGAATCCATTGCATGAGACTCATTGGCCATATTCTGATTAGCTATTGGGTGTGTACCTAAGTCAGCAAGCAAATTTTTTCTTCTCTAAGCCAACTTCCATAGGGTTAGCGTGTTGTGATTGGACTTACTATTTATCTTGCATGTTTTCTGTGTTTTCATCCCTAAAACTGAAACTAGAATATCAAAACTAGAGAAAAAAACAAACAAAATTAGTGATCAAAACTCTATCAGTGTCACAAACTAGTATACCTTAGTTGTCAAAAACTCAATCCACCTCTAAACTGGTCATCGTCAGTCATTGAAACATCAGTCCTTATCAAAAACTAGTAGTCGTCAGTCATTGAAACTCTGTCTATCAAAATCTCGTCTCTGTCCAATCCTCTATTGTATGAATTCCTGATCTTGTCAGTCAAAATAGTCAAAGTTTCCCAGAACAGTCTATAGCAAGCCTAAAATTGGTTATCATCCTCCTGAGCATAAACAACCTTGATAGTGTACCTCTGTCGTTGTGTTGCATGATTTTGTCGATCATCTCTCAGCTAGTTCAAACAACATCTTATCAAACCTAAGTTAACTTAGATAACATCTTAAATAGGATAAATCATTCCTGAAACTAGACCAGATCTTAGTTACTTCACTCAATCACTACGTTAATCGAACTACTAGCTACAATTTGATCTTGACTTCTACAACACATTTAGCTATTGGTCCTATTGGTTGTAAATGCTTGATCAAACTAGAAGCTCTTCTAAAATTTTTTTTGACAAAAGTAAGAATCTCATGGATACCTTAGCTCCAATTCCCATGGCTACCTTTGCTCAAATGCTTCAAGATATCAAGGAAGAAATATATGTCATGGAAATCCAACAAAATAAATCAATGAATCCATTTGAAAAACAAATGTATGATATCAAGTGTGAGAAACTTCAAGAAATGCTAAAATGATTATGTGATTTGACAAGAGAATACCAACAAATAATTGACAATCAAAGACCAAATCTCATACAAGATCACAAAACACCTTCATCAAGACAAAAAGACATATATTCCCTAGATAGATAGTTTACACCTTTGGGGCAATCTATTGAGTCAACTTTGGAAGAGCAGCTTAAGAACAATCTTATCATATTGCCTAAAAAGACCACATGGGGATGTGCAATTTTGAGTAGTTATTGTGCATATCATAGGCATAACAAACATAATACTTCAATGTGTATGGAATTAAAACATAAGATTCAAGATCTCCTTGATGATGGTGTCATTGAAATTGAAGATCCTAATGACTCACCTAAAGAAAAAGAAGGAACTACTTCTAAGCATAATCAAAATCATGAACCTATGTCTAGCAAGGCTCCATATGTAGCCTTCATCCCTTCCATGATGCCTTCATCTCCTAAGACTTCTCAGCAACAATCCATACCATCTCCTTCAAACAATGAAAATTCTCATGTTTACCTTCAAGGGCTATCTCCTATGGAAATCAAAGTTAATCCCAATACTAATACAAGTTCCTCTAAAGATTAAAAAATTCCAGATCCTATGCCATCATACACTTCAATTACAAACGTACCCACTCCAGAGAGTCCCACTCAAAATGCTTCCCCATCATACCAAAATATAAACACCTTCCAAGAATCCTCCATGTATATCAAAAACACTACCTCTTCCTTAGAAAAGGCTTCATGTCAAGAGGAAAATCTAGAAAATAAAAAAATAAGTCCTACCATAAATCAAGATCAAGACACCAAAACTCCTCAATCCCATCTAATGATTGAAAAAGATCCTATTTCCCTAGAATCCCATGATGATCCACTTATACCTTTCCATTTCTTCCAAGATGACCCCCTTCCATCTCAAGAACAAAGCATCCTTCCAAATCTCATTCCTATTCCACTTCCTAAGCAAGATCATGATGCCTCTTCCACCTTTTCAAATGGTCCTATTCAAAATGAAGAGTCAAACACCCTTCCTACTCTATCCAATGATCCTCTTCCATGTCAAGATCAAAGCATCCCTTCATCTCCTTGTCATAATCCTCCATATTCACCTCAAGGATCCATCATGCCTACAAATCCCTCTCATGATCCTATCATTCCCTACATTCCACCTCCATCTCATAATGGACTCGTGCCTTTTTTCTAAAGAAAAGTGTATCCTACAAGTCAAAATATTTATAAAGGCAAAGGGGTAAATCTCCACAAGCAAGAACCCCTGCGTATTAAAGAAAATATTAAAGGTCATGGCCTTAGGGAAATTTCTCAAGATGTTGGTATCTCTCATAAATCCTACATTTTTCTAGTTAAATCCAAATATACGCTTTCCTTATCATCGATTCCATTCATTCTAGGTCCCTATATCCCTCCATCACTTATGCAGGATCAACAAAGGCACACGTCTTTGAGTACCTTCCATCCATCTAAAATATCTCCATATCATTCCTATCCATTCATACATTCTTTTCCTTCTCCAAGCAATTTGGATGCCAAGGATAAAAGTCATAAGTCAAGTAATCCACATGTATTCAAGGATCAACATGTCCCATCTAATCGACATGTCAAAACAAAGAAAAATATGATCCAAAAAGAAAAAGAAAAATACAAAATGCCACAAAGACCAACAAAGAAAGAAGAAAATTCAAAAGTTATATGGGTTCCTAAGGCACTTGTAGAAGCAATGCACTCTAAGGAACTACAAAAGCATCAAAAGTCAAAAGCCATGCGGATCCCTAAGCGGCTACTTGAAGCACAAAAGTCTAAAGAAAAATCAAAATTGGCATCCAAAATTGTTGTTCCTCCATCCAAACCTTCTGAGTATATTCCTCCATCACCTCCTTCATACATTTTGGGTTCTTATGCCCCAAAATCTATAACCTTTCCTCCATCCAAATCTGAAAATCTAAGATTCATTTCTCCTCCATATGTCCACCATCCCTCAAGGCATGTGCCAATGTTGATCTTTCCAGCATTTCCATCTATCCATACACAATTCTTCCAACATCCCATCCATTATCCAACACCTCTTTTTCACCCTTCCATCCCTCTTATCCAATCATTTGCATAAATCCTTCTCTAGTTTCATTTCATTATCCTGCCAACATCTTTGAGCATACCTTCATAGCCATGGTCTATTGCAACTCATATTCTAAGGGTACCATCCAAAGCAGCAAGACGTTGGGGTGCTTCTTCCATCCCCTATCATGCCTCCAATATCTTTCAAAAAGAAAAAAAAAATGATGAAAAAGTGAAAAAAAAAAAGTAAAGAGAAATAAATTCATCCTTGTGTGAAAACCACTTCTTGTGGTGTCTTGGGCAAGTACCATGATGAAAACCTAGAAAACAGGCATCATGCATAATCCATTATCCTTTTGTACTTTACACTGGGGGCAAGTTCCATCCATGTACATCCATCTATTATCCTTCTTCCTTCATTATCCTTCATCCTCCATTATCCCTCATCCGCTCTATCTACGTTCATATCCCTTTTCCACCTTTGATCTTGACAAGGTTAAGGATCTTTATAGGCTTCATGTGTCCTCTCTATTAAACTTGATCTAGACCATTTAGCTCCTATCCATTGCTTTCTTACATCCTTCATTACCACCTTTGATCTTGATTATCCTATTTATCTCCTATCCAGATCTATTCCTTGATCTTGATCAACACTATGGACAAAATGCAAAAACATGTTTTCCACAAACCTCTTGACATGGCCACTTCTTTGGACCATATGGCTTTGTTACACTATATCCTTGCTTTGATGTGCTATAGCCTTGCTTTACATCACTTAAATCCTTGATTTGCATTGCTATATCTAGACCCTGTGCTTGGATTAACGTTGTGAGATAGTCCTTGAAAGCCTCCAACATCATTTGCTTATCCGTTCAGGTACTCAAAATCCCTTTTGCCTTGCTAGACACTAGGGGAAAACATCAAGAAATCCTAAAAATTAGAAAAAGTCCTGAAGAAATCATAAAAATCAGAAAAAGTCTTGAAGAAATTCTAAAAATTAGAAAAAGTCCTGAAGAAATTCAAAAAAAAAAGAAAAAAAGAAAAAAAGAGAGAAAATGCCCTAGTGAAAACCTAGTAAACAAGCACCTTGGTAAAAAAAAAAATGAATCTATGCCAAGCAGGTGAAAACCTGGAAAACAGGTGCCTCTTGTACTCAAGTGCTCCCTCTATCAACGCAACATTGGCATTCCCACTTTCATGCATCTTTGCTTTCGCCTGTACATATCTTTTAGTCACTTTCGTGACATCCTAGTTCTTTTAAAACCCTCATGGCTTAAACTGATCAATGTCCTAGTCTTAGGTAATCGACAAAGCACATTACATGTCCTAAGCAATGTCAACCAAGTCAACTTTTCGTCAGTGAAACTTGGTTGTCCACTCCGAGTCAGTCACCTGTCTCCTGACTACTGAAGGGTTTTATCACTGAGTACACAAACAAAACAACAAAAATTGAAAACAATCACTAAACTGTTTGAGATATGCATGGAAATTTTCTTTGTGTGATGTCTTTTATATTGGTTTTCGATTATTATCCCTCTGAGTAACTCGAGGAAGTCTGTCTTGACTAAGAGGAGAAAGGATTGGGGGCATAATATTTTCTTGTTTTCTGCTTGTAGGAATAATCCCAATGATTTGGAAACATCTAAATTAGCTGGGTGTCTGTGATAAGAGCCTTCACATCAAGGTGAAATCGTCTCACATACCTCGACTAATGCTACAGGGAGGTCCATATCATTTCTTTTTCTATTTTGAGGGAATTTCTTCATCATGCAATCCAAGTCCCTGTGAAATCTATCCACAGATATGAATTAAAAAAAGGTCATTGTGGACAAGATAATTAAAATTGCATATGCAAAGAAATAAACTCTATTCTGCTTGCTATAATTGTAAAATGCTCAATGATGACAACTAAGCTGTTCAAAATCTAGTGACTACGTTTAGGTTGCATTTCATTTTGCATCTCATCTTGCATTTCAGTTTGCATTTTGTGAATTTAGAGTGATTTCTGTATAATAACAATGCTCTCTTTATCTTCTGAATGAGAGTTGGAAGCTTCATCATTTCTTAGCTAAGTGGTCTCTTTTTCATCATCGTTTCTCCAATTGAGTACTTGTGTATTGAGATGTTAGCTGCATACATGAGCATCTTACATAGATTCATACATTCACTATCATTCATTTGAATTCACCTTATTTGCATTCATATTATTGCATGAAGAAAAATAAACATTTGCATTACTAGTTACCCATTCTCCTCATTTATTTGCTTCATCATTTATTTGCATAAAAAGAAACAAAAATAAACACCCATATTCCATTTGTATTCATTCATCTATACTGAAAAGATATGCATACATATAGAATAAAGCATATAGAACAATATCTCATAATCAATCAACACAAATACGATGAAATCAAATCAAGAACTCGTAAATCGGCTGTCTTGAGTCCATTTTCAAGATCAAAATTGAAATATGACGTCAATTCTCTCATCAAAATTTCACAACGTGGACCACTTAGTGCCTTTCATCAAATGCTCATTCTTTCTTCAATTTGCGCTCAATTTCTCGTAAATCAACGCTGAATCTCAATTTATTCTACAAATCAACTTTGCACTCACTTTCTCATCACGCTTAATCTTCAAAAAATTCCTCTAAATCATTTGTGCTCAATTCATTTATCATGGCTCAAAATTGCCTATAATCATGTACCCTCGCTATCTTTTGATTTTACTCCTGAGGGGGCATACTCGTGACCTTGTGACCTCACATCTACAATGTCGAGAAATTTTTTAAATCTTCATCAAAAGTCGAGCAAAAAAAAGATCTTTTCAACTAAAGAAAATCAAATAGGACCTCATCACTGGGGGCATCTCAACTTCATCTCTTTATATCAAGTTGAGATTTCTCAATCATCTGAATCAAATCAATCTCTAGGGGCATCTCAACTTCATCACTTTATATCAAGTTGAGATTTCTTGATCATCTAAATCAAGTCAATCTCTAGGGGCATATCAGCTTCATTGCTTCATATCAAGTTGATATTTATCTTCATCTGAATCACTCTCTTAACGTTAATCAGTTTCATCACTTTTCATCAAGTTGATTATTCGTTTAAACTCAATCAAGTGTTTAAAGAGTATTTGTGATCACACTCAATCTAAGGAGGTGTTCAGTTTCATCCCATCGAATCAAGCTGAACAGTTTATCTTCGCTCATTGTATATTGATCAATCAAGTTCAAGACTGATTTTTATATTCACTCATTGTGTCTAGATCAATCAAGTTCTAGATCAGTAAGATCCGCTTCTTGATCAATCAAGTTCAAGTTTGATATCTTTTGTTTTCTATCGTTCCTAAGTTCAATCAAGTTCGGGATCGGTATCGCTTTAATCAGACTTCATTTAGCTTTGTCACTTCAAATCAAGCTAAACACCTCGCTTTTCATCTGGTTCGTGATCAATAAAGTTCAGAACTGGTATCTCCTAGACATCAAATTTTCTTTGACCCAACGCGTTGCTCGCACATTAATTCAAAGAGGGGCAAATGTAATACCCTAAAAATGGTCATCTAAACCATGAGCCCCTAATCTCGACAACATCACCAAGGTCCTAACCAAAGGCAATTAAATAAATCTTGAGCACACAATTAATTCTTTAATCATCAAATGTCACATGGTAAAATTAATCAACCAATATTAATTAAATATTTATTTAATTAATTGATCATTCCAAGCAAATCATTTTTAAACAATTATCTTATTTATTTTATTAAATATCCTAGCATATTTAATTAAATAAATCAATTTGACATTAAATCATCAAAAAGAGGAATTAATTTGAAAAATAAATAAAAATTGCCATAAATCTTCAAAAAAGGAAACAAATCAAGAAAGAGGAATTGAAAATTATGAGCACAAATCTTCAAAAAAGGAATTAATTGACAAAAAAGAATTAAAAATTGAGAAAAGAAATCAATTGGAGATAATCTTGAAAAACAAATTAAAAATTGATAGATAATCTCAAAGAAAGCAATTAAAACAATTAAATCTTAAAATTGAATGAAATAGAGAATAAATCAGTTTTTTCTTGATTTTATCTTAATTTTAGTTCAATTTCCTTTAAAACTGAGAAAAGCATTCAATCACATCAATTCACCTGGATTGTGGTTTCTCTTGGAAAATCTTGACCGCTCATCGTCATTTGATCTCAGCTGTTGGTTTCTTTTTGAATTTTCTATAAATTCGGGCTCTCATCTCTCATTGAAAAAATCCTGGAGAATATATTGTTTTTATTTTGTTTTTGCTCGACGTTAATTGAGAATTTGCATTTAGATATTCACATATTAGTTATTGCATACATATATAGATCATTTAGGTCATATATTGCTTAAATCATATTAGATTAATCTTGCATATCTAGCTTAAATCTTGCATCCATTTAGCTCATATCATGCTCATATAGAAAAATCCTTCGTTTAGGTGTTGTTTAGTCACTGGATAGCATAGAAATCTAAGAGCAATCTAAACTTGCATCTACTAGAAGGCAATGCGTCGCTTTGTTATGGTTTTATTATTCATTGATTTTTGATTTACTAACCATGCATCCAATGACTTAATTGAAGTGTTGTGTATTCCAGATACAGATACAGGTCCACTTTTAAACACACACAGAGGGTAAACCAGTTACTACCCTAATTGCTTTTTGGGTGAATTTGTAGACAAAATCTAACCATAGAAATTCTCCATGTGCCCTACTTAGGACAATTGTCACTACTTCTGGAAATTCAGGGATATTCAATATCTCAACAAAACTTAAAGTCTCCACAATCTTGTGCTCGGGTTTAACAGTGCCATTTTCATCACAAATTATGGTTCTAAACATTTTCAACAATTCTTCAGAACCTAATTCTTCAATGTTGCAATGTATATATATCCTAGGGTCTTCAGCATAAGCTACACCTTTAGGAATCTTTGAAAAAGATCCTATGGAATCATCTTGCTTAGCTACTTCGGGAATAATTTTAAACATCGACCTACGGTATTTTAATTTTTCTATGATAGTAGGGTTCACAATAAATTCGGGAGCAGAAGAAGAAGCCATTTGAAAAATACCTTTAGCTTCCTGATGATATCTGAATGCTTGAAAGAAATCGCTTCACACCTTCGCCTTGAATGCCTTACCTCATATTTTGCGCTCTCTACTAATTTGAATGCTTGGTGAATCAAAAATGAGGGAAAACCGATGATTTATAATGACTTTTCTCTCAACAACCACATTAAATGCTCGTCAGTTAAGTGAAAACCTAACACATTTTCTAGTAAAGAAGAAATCTATCTTCTCACCATCAACCGAGGGTAATCTGCATGATATTCAATTTGCTGCAATACCCCCAAAGGGTTACTTCTTAGTTGGATGAAGAATCTCCTACTGGTGGAGTAATACTCTGTTCTACCAGTATAGAGATAGTCTCATCAACATTTTGATCTGTCTTCCTAATCCATTGTTTTAAAAATTCTTGCTTTACCTCATCTACCTTTTCTTTGCCTTTCAAACTGGATCCTTTTTTATTTGCCGATGAAGATTTGCTTCTACAAAATTTTGCAATATGTCCAATCTTGTTACAAGCATAACAAGTCACATTATTCTTCTGAATAGCCTTTCCATATCCTATGTCGATTTGTGTTTTGGATTGATTAGATAAGTGCCCAAATATTCCACAAACATAACATCTCACATTCATTCTGTAGTTTTCTGAATTATGACCAACTTTGTTGCATTTGGAACATTGACCGGTGGGTTCATTAATGTTCTGAATGTTTTTAAATCTACATTGGTTTTCTCTATGACCATACTTGTTTCAATTGAAGCATTTTCCATTAAATTTATAAGCACTGGGTTGTCTTACTAGTTTACTGTGATTATGATTGTTTGCAGTACCGGAACTTTCTCCAACTTCAAATCCAAGTCTATTAGTATCTCCATTAGGTTTCTGACTTTTCAACATGTTATCAAATTCTTTTGAACTTTTCTTGAATTTCTCTTTGTGTTGATATGCAATAGCCAATTCATTTTTCAGAATTCCTTTTGTCTCATAAGCTCAGTTTTATCATGTTGCATGTGAATCAGATCTGTTTTCAACATATCATTTTTATGACTGAGTCTTAGATTTTCATTTCCAGCATCATTGAGTCTCCTAGTCAAGTCATCTTCATTCTTCTTCTTGTCTTCAATGTCTTTACAAAACCTCATAGTCATATCTTGCATTTCATTCTTCATATTACTATTTTCTTGTCTCAACTTGTTCACAAGTTCATTAAGAGTTTCTTTTTCATCATTATCATTCTACATCTTCTCATGAAGTTCTTTTCTTTTATTTCGAGTTATCGTAAGATTCTCCTGAAGTCCTTGAATGAATTCTTGTGCAGTCCTCAGATCATCTTCAAGTTTGATATTCTTCAGTTTCTATGCATCACAGTCTACAAGAGCTCCTTCCAAATGTTTTCTTAAGTTCCCCATGTGTACTGATGTAAGAATCTTCCTCAAATTGTTAGGCTTTTGAAAATAGAGGATCGGGCTCTGATACGAATTGTTAGGATTAATGAGAGTCCCAAAGATACTAAGAGGGGGGGGTGAATCAGTATCCAACCGGTTAGCAGAATATTTAAACTTATTAAGAACTTTGCATCCCAAAACAATGTACTAGTAAATAAGAATTAATGTAGTAAACAGAAACAATAAAGACAACATAGAAAACACACCATAACACAAGATTTTTAATGAGGAAACCCGGTGTGGGAAAAAACTTGGTGGGATTTGTGACCCACAATATGTACTCATTGGCCAATGAATAAATATTACTTACAATGAGGGGCTTGCACATGCAGGAAGGCCAACTGCCTAGAGCTCACTGCTCAATAAGAGTCATAGTGACTGCAAAAGTGGATTATGAAATCCAATACAATGTACTCTTCAAATCAGCATCAACTATGCCAGGTTCAGTACTGGTTTAAGCTCATTCTATAACCAAAACCTCTAATGTCAACTATATCTCCTTATACAAAATATCATACATATATTCTCTCCATGCATACTTACATCCTACAAAATGACCTATATGATGAATACTAAGAGGGGAGGTTGAATTAGTATACCAAAAATTATTGAACTTAAACACTTAAACAATTTAGCAGTCAACCAGTATAACAAATTTACTAACAAACAGGTTAAGACAAATACAATCCAAACAACAAATAAATAATTCACCCACAAGAGAATGATCACCATAACACGAGGTTTTGAAGTGGAAACCCAAATGGGAAAAACCACGGTGAGCTAAAAATCACAAGTAACTATCTGCAGAATAGTAACTAGACTGGTTAAGGTCATACAATGTTCTTCACCAGAAAAGATCCTATTAGGAATCTCGATCTCTGTTAGGAGATAAGTCCGATTAAAGACTACCTTGTGAGAGGATTTCAGATCCACAGTTGTGAACCACCTTGTTAGAAGATTTTACAAAGGCTTTGCCAGGCCTACCCGGTTAAGGGTTTCAGACTTGTTGAAGATGTGAGTAATCAACAAGTGAGTGATCTAGATACTAGCACAATATGCATGGTTAGATCCTTGATTGCTCATTGTTAATGCACATTTAGCATTACTCTAGTCTTCAGTATCTCCACACTCCATTTCTTCACACAGACCTAATCTTCTTCTATGATCGCACATACAAAAACCTCATCAACCACCTAAAACCCTAACTTCTACTAAAACCCTAGACATGATGTCCTTATAAAGGAATCTGATTTCATGTCGGTCCAATAGGATTACATTGCGAGTTCCTAGGTTCAGTGCATCTAGACACATTTGGTAACACAACATAGAATCACCACCAAAGTGTAAGTGGATGATAACTCACCACAAAAATACCGGTTGGTAACTCATCATAGAGTAATATTGGTTCATACATTTAATCGATTACCAGTTGTCAAAATGAAGAGTGGGAAAATGATAGCTACTGCTTTAGTTCCTTTGTACCACTTGAGATCCTCGAACCGCTTAAGGTCTTCATACCACTTGAGATTGGTAAACACTTTCTGCGAAACACCGATAGTCTAAAGACTATAATACATAATACTAGTTGGAACAATTATCGGTTGAGCATAACTCATACATACAAAAAGTGATCTCAAAGCAAGTGTGTGTTCATCAATGACAATCACAACATCATCATCAAAAATGCCAACTATCTCCCCCTTTGGCATTGATGGCAACACTTAGGAAAATTTTTGACATCTAAGTGTTTTACAACAAAAATATGCCATAATCAAAATTACTCCCCCTAAGCATATACACTATCCCTTTTGCAGAAAATACAATGTGTATTACTCCCTTGAAGAGATAACATGAAAGTATACATAACATTCATCAAAATTTTAAGTAAATACAATATACTATTCCCCCTTTTCCAACAATGACAAAGAACTACAGAGTAACCCCTATTTCTCATTATCATTAATATAATAAATGGTTATGACAATAATGAGTCAAGCTTATCAAAAACTGATTTAAAATCCCACATAAAGGTCTTCATGGATAAAGACCATGATTCAAGTAATTAGGTAGCCACCTCACTTTTTTTTTGCATCTGAGATACATGTTCTTCCATGGCATCAATTGTGCTCATCGCTTGAATGACCATTAAGGCATCTAGATTGAGATAGCATTTCTGGAGTATTTGCAGTCTGGGTAGTAGAACCACTTGAAGTTCCTGAAAATCTCTCATCTGATTGAAAATCTCTACTTCAATTCTGGTGGACTGGATCTGAAACCAGTGAACAATTTGCCCATATGTAGTGAAAGAGTCATAGGGCATCTTAAAGGTGCTTAAATATGCCTACAAATCAAATTGCAGTTTTTCCTTTTGTGCAAGAACATCATCACAAAAAAGATGGGGTTGGCTTATCTTACTGAGCAGTAATTTTCCCTCATCCATAGCATCTCTTATGTCCTTCTGCTCTTTCTAAAGTTTAGATCGGAGCTCATTCAGTTTCTTCACTAAGGCAGTGTTTAGTGCCTTTTCATGCTTCTTCTGTGCATTAACTTCAACAACCTCTTCCAGGCATTGTACCTAGTCCTCCACAACTGTACATTGAAGTTTTAGTTGGGCCAAAGAGGAATCGGTACTGGGGAGGTTAGTACCAGGAATCAAACTGGTAAGAGTTTCAACTGCAATTTGAATAACATCTTGCTCCTTTTTCCTCCTTAATGCTTCGAGTCGCTCTTGTGCAAGCTTAATGCTTTGGAGCAGCTCCGATTCATTTGCAGATTGGAGGTCAATAGGACTGGTAATGTTAGCCGGTTTGGCTTGACCACCAGTTGCCTTTGGTGTCTCCACATGTGTTCTCTTTGACGCTTCCTTCTTTTCTTTGACTTTTTGCTTTTCCTCTTTTGCCTTCTTTTGTTCCTCTGCTTATTTCTTTTTCTTCTCTTCATCCTTCTTCCTTTCTTCTTCCTTCTACTTCTCTTCCTCTTTCTTTTTCTCCTCTTCTTGTTTCCTCTTCTCCTCTTCCCATTTCTTCTTCTCCTTTTCATGTTTCTTCTTCTCCTCTTCTATTTATTTCTCTTTCTCTTCTTCTTATTTCCTCTTCTCTTCATCTTTCTTTTTCTCTTTCTGCACTTGCACTTTGTCAACCTTTTCTTTGTCCTGTTTCTACTTCTTTGCCTTTTCTTTATCCTATTTTTCCTTGTCCACTCTCTCTTTATCAACTTTTTCCTTTTTCTGCATCCAAAGTGACATTTTCACCATCCAAAGCACCAACAACAATAGTGTCCATATGTTTAGTAACCGGTTCTCCTTCACTGTCATATACCTCATCCGGTTTTCTAGTTTCTAATTCTTGTTCAACCTTCTTGTTGTCTTCAAACACTTGGTGCAATCTCAGAGCGACTTTGGCATGTGAGTGTGTATATTTCACCACTTCAGAGACTTTGCCTTCTAGTAACAAGAGTCTTCTTCTTCTCATGAAGAAGAGGCCTTTGTACTTATCCATAATTTCATAGAGCTCTGAATTTGACACATCAGGAAAATATTGTGCAAATATTTCCTCTCTTATTTCTTGTTCCTTTTCAATGGCAATGCAACATTTGTTATCTAAAGAATTGTCTAAAGAATTCGGTGTCACAGATCTAATTTTTGATGGTGACCAATCATTAATACATAGATATTGAATAAATTCTTGTTCGACTTCCTCCTTTTCATTGTCATTAAAATCATCAAAATGATCTATTAAATCACTTAGCACTTTTCTCCTAATATTCTTGATAGTCCTTTGACAATGTGTCAATGGTTTGTAAGAGGAAATGTCTATATTTACCGGTGCTGATGATGCCGGTTCATTGTTGGTTGTCTTTGTCTTATTCCTTGTTTGCCTAGTCTTTTTAGGCTACACTTCAGGTTTTGTATCCTTAGAATCTGGTAAGTTTCTCTTAGTCTTCCACTTTCTTTCAAAGACCTTGGCGGGTACAACTTCTAATTTCTTCTTGGTAGGTGACCGCTTGGTCACTTTAGGACTTGCAGAGGTAACCGGTGCTGATACCAATGGCACTACCTTTCCCTTCTTCACTGAAGGTTCTTCAATTGGTTTTATCCTTTCCAAGTAAGTGTCAATTCTTTTCTTCTTCAGATCAAGAGGTGAGGCAACTAGTGTAGAGGCCTACCCATCTAGCATGTCATACATCACCTCATATCCCATGGGTTCAAATTTTTCTTTTCTGGGCTCCACCACCTGCATTATGCACTCATCTACTCTGATGGTAAAGCAGATATCCTCTTCATACTTCTTAACAATGTCGCCAGATATCCTCATCTATTGGCTCATCTTCCACTTGAATTCATCAAAGTATTTATTCAAGATTTCAAGATATCTGGTTCCCACTGCTTGAAGACTTTCTCTAATTTGTTTGGTAACTAGTTGGTCAATAGACCATTGAATATTATCGACTCCTAGAAAATAGCCTTGAAAGTAGAAAAATAGACCTACAAAGAGTTATTCAAATTTAAATCTTAAGGCATTGTCCTATTTGATAGACTTCAGGTTTACCAAAAGTTGCCTCTGCATACAGGTGCATAGATCAAATGAGGCATCTTCCATGATCATTCTGTAGGTGGCATTTACCGCAATAGCAGAGACAGAGTTGATTCTTCTAGCATAAAACATCTGATATCCGATCATCATGCAGGCATACTTGACCAGATCGTCCTTGATGGTGTTGACAGTCATTCCCCGTTGGTCGCTCACTGAACTGGTGAGCTTAATCATTTTAGTCTTCATGACTTTCCTTAGGGCTGGCACCTCACCAGTATTGCAGAAACCTGTGATGGCATGAATAGCTTCAGGCGTAATGTCATGTGTTCTCTCGAGTTACATTTTGTCTCCATGTACTCTACTCAGAATAATATGGATGTGATCTTTCATGAACTGTTCAAGAAAATACACTGCATTGTGAAGTTTCTTCCTTTCCAGGATGTTGTATTCAGGTTTGATCTTCTTGTCATCCTTGCATAATAGACCTAGCTAAGAATGGATCACTAGAGATCCTAGGTCTTCCAATTTACAACCAATGTACCCTGAAATATCACCTTCCACTATAACTCCAGCGGGTATCTGGGATAGGGCATTGTATTTCATCTTCCATTGGATAAAATCTATTGAATCAATAGGTGCACTAGAACTGGAGTGCGATGCAAAAGCCATGATAAACTGATAAACAAGAATTTTGATAAATACCTTCAGGATTTCAAAATTTAGGGTTTGCAAATTCAGCTTCGCTACACACCACTTTGGTTGCTAGATTACCACTTTGTGTTCTTGACCGATTGATACTATCTTCAGATTCTACTTCAAAGTTTTGAAATCTCTCTGAATCACAAAACAAATCGCCTATAGTCGCTCTGCTCTTGAAAATTTATTTGCTCGCAAATTGATAAGTGAAAATGACTTGAAAATCCCATTTAAATGAATTATTCACCTACCATAATAAATGCTCCACTGTTAGGGCATAAACCCTAATTTTGCCTTTTACCATTTCTAGTCTTCTGCCAATTGACAGGTAGCACATACCGGTTAAGGTCTTTTACCAATATAAACTAGGGGTTTGAAATCTTTCACCGATTCGCTCCCCCTAAGATTTTTTGTAGCTTAGTTTGTCGGTTCAGAGATTTCCACAGTAGGTGCAGAAACTGGTTCTTCTTGTGATACTTCTTTGGGTTTCTTTTTCCAGGTTTTCTTCATGTTTGTTTGAACAATTTCAACATCAATCTTTCCTTCCGGAGTGACCAGTATGTCATCCAATATGTTCTTTATCATCCTACAGATTCTAGCTGTGTGACCTAGTTTGTTCCAATGATAGCAAACCATTCCAGGTGCTCTCCATGGTCCATTATTCATGTTTCCATTCTTCCTTCTGCATGTTGCAGTAGTGTGACCGCTACCATGATAGATCAAATAGGTTTCTCTCCAACAGGTTGTCACTTGATAGCCACCACTACCTGACTGATGATTATAGCCATTATACCGATTTGGATTCTAGCTCACAGAGGATTCAGGAAAAACTCCTTGACTCCTTTGAGGATATCTTCTAGTGTTGTGCATAGTAGACCTGCATTCAAATGCTCTATGCCCAAACTTGTTGCATGCATAACAATTTTCCATTGAATCTATTGGATCTAGGCTTATTGTTTAGAAAATAAGGAAAATTGTTGTAAGCCTTATTTCTACATATATTGGTAGTATGTCCCTCCTTGAGACAATTAAAGCAAACAGGTTTGAATTTTTGCTTACCTTTATCCTTTAGTGTTGGTTGCTTCTTTGATGCCACATATTTTTCTCTAGAGGATTCACCTTCCTCATATCTAGAGAAACCAAGTCCATTAATATTCTTTACCAGTTTAGCTGATTCAAGCTTTTGCTCTAGCTTAGCTGCACTCTAATTGAATTTGGCAAGGTTTTCCTTTGACTCAGTGAGTTCCTTGGTATTAGAAGCATTAGACTCCTTCGAGGTTGCATTCTCAGAAATAGCCATGTTTAGTTCACCTTGCATTTCTTCTTTTTCCACTTTACTTTCTTGGAGATGAGCGATAAGTGCAGTGATTTCTTGCTTAAGTTTGGAGATCTCATGATCTTTTTCTTTTACCATATTTTCAACTTTCCTCCGATTCTCAAGCTCTTGACACATTTTGATAGTCAGTCTTTCCAGTTCCCTTCTCAGGTGGGCATTAGACTCATTCAGTTTTTCAACTTCTTCAACTAGGGCTTCCATGTCCACTTCATCAGAAGAAATGTTTTCAGTAAGCTCCATCAGTTTCTCAGCATGCTCTCTTCTTTTTGCTAGAGAGGCTTTATATTTGACTTTGAGTTCATCAAAGGATTTCTCAGTCTAGGTGAGACAGTGAGTAAGATCCCTCATAGTGTACTCCCCCATATCTCCTTCCAAGTGGTTAAACTTATAGAAAGGCTAGCTCTGATACAGATTGATGAATACTAAGAGGGGGGATGAATTAGTATACCAAAAATTACTGAACTTAAACACTTAAACAGTTTAGTAGTCAACTGGTATAATAGATTTACTAACAAATTGGTTAAGACAAATACAATCCAAACAGAAAATAAAGCATTCACCCACAAGAGCATGATCACCATAATGCAAGAGGTTTTGACATGGAAAGCCAAATGGGAAAACCACGGTGAGCTAGAACTCACAAGTAACTATCTGCAGAATAGTAACCAGACCGGTTAAGGTCATACAATGTTCTTCACCAAAATAGATCATGTTAGGAATCTCTATCTCTGTTAGGAGATAAGTTCGATTAAAGACTACCTTGTGAGAGGATTTTAGATCCATAGTTGTGAACCACCTTGTTAGAGGATTTTATAAAGGCTTTGCCCGGCCTGCCCAGTTAAGGGTTTCAGACTTGTTGAAGATGTGAGTAATCAACAAGTGAGTGATCTAGATACTAGCACAGTATGCTTGGTTATATCCTTGATAGCTCATTGTTAATGCACATTTAGCATTACTTCAGTCTTTAGTATCTCCACACTCTAATTCTTCACACAGACCTAATCTTCTTCTATGATCGCACATACAAAAACCTCATCAGCCACCTAAAACCCTAACTTCTACTAAAACCCTAGACATGATGTCTTTATAAAGGAATCTAATTTCATGTCGGTCCAATAGGATTACATTGCAAGTTCTTAGGTTCAGTGCATCTAGAAACATTTGGTAACATAGCATAGAATCATTGCCAAAGTGTCGGTGGATGATAACTCATCACAAAAATATTGGCTGGTAACTCATCACAGAGTAATACCAGTTCATACATTTAACGGATTACCAGTTGTCAAAATGAAGACTGGGAAAATGATAACTGCCGCTTTAGTTCCTTTGTACCACTTGAGATCCTCGAACCTCTTGAGGTCTTCATACCGCTTGAGATCAGTAAACACTTTCTGCGAAACACCAATAGTCTAAATACTATAATACATAATATCGGTTGGAACAATTACCAGTTGAGCATAATCCATACATACAAAAAGTGATCTCAAAGCAAGTGTGTGTCCATGAATGACAATCACAACATCATCATAAAAAATGCCAACACTATAAGATCTTATACATATATATGAGTCTATTACAATATGCCATGTCAGCTTTACAAAATATAATTACAGTTAAATACAATAAACAAAAGTTTATTCCCTGTCGGCTGGGGTGCTGGTATGCATTGTTGCCGCTATCGGTGAAGTGTCTGTCGGTGTATGTAGATGTCTATTGCTGGTGTCGGTGCCTGTCGGTGGCTTACCAGATGAATACCAGTTGGCTGCTATCAATGACAACATCAACTATTCTCATAAGAGTATAGAATGCCAATGCTCTACCCACAATAAGATGATAATCTATAGTAGTATGTGAAATTATTACAATGGGGAATGCACATGCATTCTGGCACACTGCCTAGAGCTCACTCCTCAAAAAAAAAAAAAAAATCCCTGGAAGGCTACAACCCTCTAGGAAGTCTCACTCACTTACAATATAATTTGGGCTACAATCTAGAAGAAATGAGCAGCAATTATAGAATCTACAAATGCTTAATGACAGTTCCTATTAAGCACACTTGTTTTCTCTGCAACACCAATCTCACCACAACACTTCACTAAATGATAATTTTTTTTTTCAGACATTCAACTCTCTTTGATAATGCAAACACAATATCGACACCACAAATTACATAAAAATCTCACCTATATATACAAATCATTAACCTTGATAACAAGATAGGCTAAAACCTCAACCCTCATCTTACAATTATAAAAATTACATTGCACGATACAAAGATCAACCACTGAATAATTATTATAATTTACATTACATAGCATGGACCTAATTCAAATTTCCAAATGATCATATCCACCGGAAATCATGCCAAGATCAATCGCAACATGCTACACCACTATAAATATCATATAACACAAAAATCATCACCAGTTAATGAAAACTACCAAAAAAGTTGCACAACGATCAATGCAGATCACCAAAAAAATAGGACATGACTTGGAAACACCAACAAACATGTTAGAATCATCCTAAATAGCTGCACCAACACCACTTTAATAATCTTCATTGATCAACATCAAAAAGCATAAGAACACAACCAATCAACAACTATCACAAAGAAAGATAACTTGCAGGGCACCAAATCATGAACCATAGGAAATGAAGATTCACAAGATCATCACAAAAAATATCCCAAAGCCTCAGCACAAGATCTGATCATACCAGAATATACCAAAGGAAATACCGGATTCTACAAAACAATGATCAACAAATCCAAACTACCAAAAACTGGATCAAAAAATCTTCCAAAACTCACCGGAATAACTCACAAGAATATGTCGACATCAATGACAAGTACATATCCTAGCAGTGGCAATGAACAACCAAATCCAATAGAAAATATTGAAATATTTAACTTTGGCTTCTTCTATAGTCCTTTTACAAACATCATAAAATTTGTCATAATATTCAGAAAGTGATTTTAAGTTACCTTGCACTGTTATGGCTCCTTCAACCTCTTTAATTGTCATGCCAGGGTTGTCTCCATCCAACTTCACTTTCTTATTGGTGTTCTCTTCACCTAAGGGCTTGTCCATAGATATTTTTGGTGCTTTGGTTCCCTTGGACTTTATTTTCTTTACTTCTTCATCAGCTCTATTTTATCATCACCTTTCACAGTGACATACACCTTAGAGATTTTATCCTTCTTCCTCTTTTTACTTTTTCTGGATGAGTTGGCTTGTGATTTGACTAGTTTGGCAAAACTATATGAGGGTGCAGTGCTTCTAGTCTATCTTGGCTTGAGAGTGGAGGCTTCCAGACTAGTGGATTCAAATTTTACTGGCTTCTCATCTTGTTGGGTTCTTTTTCTAGACTCCCAAACCGCTTCCTTTGAAATACCAATACTTTTTGCATAGTCCTTGATGTGCTTTCTCACCTTCTTTTGAATTTTCTACTTCTTGAACTGAGAATACAGCTGCAAGTCCTTTTTTGTAAATGTGTTGAATCTCTCTTCTAATAGATCTTAAAGATTACTCAAGAGATTTTGAGCATATAGTTCAATAATTTGTTTATCAACTTCATACCCCATGGGAATGATCCATATTGTCCTAGGATCCACTACTTCCATTAGACATTGATTAGTGTCAACCATGAAGCAAATTGAATCCTTATAATTCTCAACTATTGACTTAGGGATTCTTTCCCTATCCTACATTGCACTTTGAAAGTTCTTGAAGTATCCCTAGAGAGAGGCTTTTTGGGCCTTGTTGTCACCAATGTTGTATAACATTTCTGTAATTTTAACAACTACTAGTTTATCACATGCCCATTAGATATGACCTACTCTTGAAACCTCATTCATGAAATAAAAGAACAAACACCGGATTAAGTTACAATACTTGAATGTATTCTTCTTGTCTTGCTTGATCTTTGCCAAGTTTTTCATCAATTCACTCTAGAGCAGCTCACATAGATCATATTTCTTGTTTTCTTGGATTATCTGATATGCTACACAGATAGCGGTACCGGACACTGAATTCTCCCTACTGGAACTATAGATCTTGTAACTTATCACCATAGAAGAAAATATCACATCATCCTCAAGAATATCATTGATAGTTATTGTTGTTTGTCAAATCTGGAACCGGTTGCATCCGTGACAATCTAGTTCTTCATAGATTTCAATGTGGGCATATCATCGGATGAGCATAGACCAATTACAACCCTAATGGCATTCTTAGTGATCTTGAATGGCTTGTTAAAGAACATAAACTCATCATGCATCCTTCTTAGAACATACTGGACCCACTCGTGTTCATAGAGCAATGGAAACTTGAGAAACTGCACAAAATTATTCTCTTCGAGCACTTTGAATTCTTGTTTGAGCTTGAAATTATCATCTATGAGCTTCTTGTAGTAAATATTTAGAATATGTGAGCTTCCTAACTCCTCAAGATTGGCATGAATATAAACCCTAATATCTTCCACATGAAAACAAGCACTTTGGAGATCCAACAACATTCACCAGCAAGCAACTATTGCACAGTTACTAGTATATGGTTCACCGGCAGGATATAATGTTCACCGGTACCTGGAATGATATGGAAGACACTTGGTAATGTTGAAGACATTGTGTGGACACATTGTTTTGAAGAATTGATCATTTTTATATTCGTATTTGCATATTTGCTTTTACCGACAAATAGGTCCAACGTTATCTAGGGTTTCACCGACAGGTTTATCTTTTCCAAATCAGCATGGCATGATATGGAGATATTTATTATTGATATAAATGCATTAAGCTGACATATTTAATTGATTATTGCATCAGATATTATATTGTATGTAAAATGTTTTTATTGTAATATCTTGTAGAGTCGACCTACTAAAATTGGTCTTAGGGTATGGTATAAATGTAAGACCTTATTTGTAAAATCAAGTGTGGAATGCGGACAAAGAATTAAGTGAAGGTATATGCGAGATTAAGTAGAGGTATACATGAAGACATCATTTGAAGGTGAAGCTAGGTTTTTGTAGAAGCATATCAGCATTACACCGGTACTGAATCCAGCATAAGAAGATGCTATTTTGTGCAGTACATTCTTATTGGATTTAACCATCCAACTATAGTTAGTGTGACTCCCATTTTGTATTTGAGCAGTGAGCTCTAGGCTATTGGCCTTTCTGCATGTGCAGACCCCATTTATGTACACTTACTATCTGCAGTAGTATCATTTGATTGTGGGTAAGGTTTCCCACCATGGTTTTTCCCCTTACAGGGTATCCACATACAAATATTGGTGGTATGTGTTGTGGATGACTTTATGTTTATGTTTCATGCATTAATCCTTACCGGTATAATAATTTACTATTAACACTGTCTACCAGCATGCTTAACTGGTTTATCGGTATTAAGTATCAAGTTGGTTAATTAGTTTTTGGTTTGAATTTATTTGACAACTGATTCACCCCCTCCTCTCAGTTGTCTCCGGGGCCTAACAGAATATAAACCCTAATATCTTCCACATGAAGAAAACCATATGGAATTGGAAAAAATGCACCTTGGGGCTCTACTTTAATTGATATGAATGGATGTTTCTTGAAATTTGGATGGGCTCTTTCAAAAATATCAACAACTAGTGGTGTATCCATTTTCTAAATTTTCAACTTGAAAAGGTTTGCAGAGAAATACCTTACTTTCTAGATTAGGGTTTCACACAAGAATCTTCTTCATACTTTGATCTCTTGGAAAATATTCTTGCAAAGTGACAAATAAAGAGGTAAAGTTTCTTTTTATCACTCGCATGTCTAACTTTTAGGTTGCAATAAATGCACTTACCCTAAACCTTCCAGATACCCTATTTTCATAGATAGCTCCATAAAATTCACCTGTGGATCTTCAATGATGCCTAATATATTCTCAAAATTAATCCAAAACATCTATAATGCCCTAATACAACTTTTCAACATGTCATATTTAGGTATCACTTGCTACAGAGGGGAGCATAGGATTTTCAAGAAACTTCCCCTAGGCCAAAGGCCTTAAATCAATTTCCAGTATCGGATTTAGGTGCGGATCCATTCTCTACATCAACATCACTCTTCTTTAGCCATGTATTCTTCATTTGATTTCTGATCTCATCCACTTTTCCTTCCCTTTATCATCTTCCTGCACATTCTTGTTCCTGTCTATTAGACCATTCCTATTCACATTTTTTAGTCTGCAAAATCTTGTAATGTGATCGGATTTCTTTCAATTATAGCACACAACATTTCTCTGTACTAACCTATTATTCCCTTGATTTTCTCTTGATCTACACTGATTAGAAATGTAGTCAAACCTACCACATGCATAGCATCTAATATTCCTTCTATTGAAAGAGTTATTCATCATACTTTAGCATTCATTTTATTTATGTCCATATTTATTTCTTTTGAAATATTGACCAGACAAAGATGGACCATTCTGATTCATTCTATTTCTGGATCAAGACTAGCCTTGTGACTAGATTTATTGCAAACAAATAAATTACCATTGAAATTTTGAGCAATAGGTTCTCTTACTAGAGACCTTCTAGCTTTGTTCTTCTGGTTTTCTAGCTTAGAATTGCTTTGACCAAATCCAAAGCTTTCACCTTTCTCAAATCCAAGACCTCACTTGTCATTGACATCCTTCTAGCTTTCAAGAATCACATCAAGGTTAGCTAAGCTAATCTTTAACCTCTCTTAGTACTCATTTGTAGTAGCAAGTTCATCCCTAAGAATGACAATCTTCCTTTCAAGCTCTTTCTCATTGTTTTTAGATTGTTGTAATTCAAGCTTTAGCTAATCATTCTCACAATTAAGTCTACAACATTTGTCAAATCTATCTGATATGGATTGAGCAAGATTCTATTCACTTTTCTTCCTTCCTTCAACCTCTTTGGTCAGTCTCATCACAATAGATTCCATCTCATGCTTCAAGGCTGCATTTTCTCTTGCAAGCTTCTCACATTCTTCTGTCTTCTCCTTCGAGGTTTGACTTAGGTGACCATCTTTCATGCTTTTTCTTTTCTTTTTCTTTATCTTATCACAAAGTTCCTTTCTTTTATCCATGGACTTGTTTAGTTGCTCTTTAAATTACAAAATAAAATTCTCAACATCTTTAAGGTTCCCTTTCAATTCTTGAACTTCAACTTTAGACTGATCAAGATCATCAAGTGCAACTAGGAGTTGATATTGAAGACCATTGGAATCCATTAAATCACCTTCCCAGATCTTCCTCAAGTTTTTAAACTTCCTCCAAGGAACTAGGATCTAATAACAATTGTTAGAATCAAGGAACATTGGTGGGGGGGAGGGTGAATCAGTTTTTTGCAATCTCTAACTATATTAAATTGTCCCTTCAACCACTTAGTGCATATGAATAAAAGAAAGATGCAAGAACTTAAATAAAATAACTACAACATCATAACACTAAGATTTTGTATGTGGAAAACCGTTTAAGGGAGAAAACCACGGTGGGGATGAACCCTTAATATAAATATACTTTGCAAAAGTATATAAATATTACAATGGGAAAAGAACGTGCATTCAAGCACACTTCCTAGAGTTCACTAATCAAACAAAGAATAAGGTTTACTACCTATAAATTTATTACAATAGATTACTGAAGTATTTGAACTAAAGAGTAGCATCTACAAATGCTTGATAATAGTTCTAGTTAAGAACAATAAGAACACTTATCTCACACTTCTCCATTTCACTATTCTGCTATATTCCAAAGCATCAATCTTTATCCTATGCATGTGAAATGCACCCAATTAATCACTAATGCCTTTCATACATCTAAAAAGATAAAAAAGATCACTCTTATATATCCACAACATGAAATCATATCGGCTACATGTCAGCTCAAAAACATTTAACATATTCACCAAACGTGTATGAACTGTCGGTTGAATCCTATCTCAAATAATTATGCGAACCAAAAATAAATTTTCCACATGCTTCCCAAATGTCAGCTAAACATCCTCGATCACAAAAAACAATCACCAAAACTGCTCCATCAAATCTGCACAATGATCAACTACACATGTCAGTAATACTACACTGTTCAACCCAGAAGTTGATATACTATATCTTCTAATTTGCACAACAATTATCACAAGAGGATAAAATTATGGAATAAGGTACTCCAAACATCTATCAAGATTTCCTTATCTTCACAACACAAAATATTCAACTGAAATGAAATAGTAATCAAGATACTATACTCTGTCAGATGCTCTATTCTAACTTACCTGTAGTGCCCCTCCCCGTTTCATTTTTCCTTTTTGTGCATTGATAGATTATATTGGCATAGCTCAGAATAGTAAAGACAAATCACATAAAACATTGCCCCAACAATGGTGGGCTACAAGGGTGCCCCCTCAAGAATTTGGGCGAAAAAATTAGAAAAGAGGCCAATTTATCGAAAATAACACCATAATTAGACCAAGGTGATTGCAAGGACTGACGAAAGAAATGTTAGTAAGAGGAAATTAGATAGAGAAGAATTAGCGATTAAGAAAAACTTGCTTGCACAAATGCACAATAGTAGGTGAAAACCTCTATTTTGATATGGCGAAATGGATGCGGTGCACCATGGCAATGAAGGCTAGGGCGATAATGCAATCCCTTTGCGTAAAACATACATATCATAGACAAGGAGTGAGTCAAAACATCGTAAGACATACATGCCCCCGAATGCTATGGAACACTCTGCAAACAAAAGACAAAAACAAAAAGGGACCATGAGCCATCCAGGTCACTCTAAATCACTTAGTAACATCATCAAGAAACATACGAACATGGTTGAAGATAAACCAATGAAAGATAAGACTCGCAACTTCAAGCAAGTCAAACAAATATTTTGATCTTCATTGTCAAAAGTTGATAATGTTTATGTTGATAGGACAATCATGTTGTCTAGCTTCAGGGAATGGAGTACCCCGTAAAAGACCCATGATAATGTTTGATAAAGGATCGATAATGATAATGTTGATGTTGATCGACTGATGTGACAATTTTGATCAGTTTGAATGCCTGGTTGATTGAATAATTCATCCGTTGATGCGTGATTTTGTTAAGTGCAATGTTTAATTTATTTCTATTTGTTGCCTACTCAAATGTCTTTCTATGTACAAAACGGATAATTTATTAGCAAAAATGAAAGTGATTGGTTATGTACACAAGAGACAGTTTATTGGCAAAATGAAATGAAAAGTGATTGTTTTTTGGGTTTTTTATGTTTTTCAAATTTTAGGGTTTTGAAATTTTTTATTTTTTATGTTTTTTTCAGGACATTTTATGATTTTTATTTTTATTTTTTTTAGGACATTTTTCAATTTTTAGTGATTTTTTCAGGATCGTATTTCATTTTTTTGAGGACATTTTTTATTTTTAAGGATTTTTTTCAAGACATTTTTCAAATTTTTTAGGGTTTTGTTAGGACATTTTAAAGGTTATGTACATGTCGTAGCTTTCGAGTTGTTTATGATGATAAATATGTCAAATAATCATAACAAATGATTTTCCCCTAGTGTCTAGCAAGGCAAGGAATATGACAAATAGATAAATGAGCTTGCTGAAATGTTGGTGGATAGAGGGAAGATAGAGGCCATTTATTATGGAGATAGGGATGATTCAATTCCCAAGGGCTATCATGTGATGGAATAAGGGACTGGATATGACAATATAAAGCAATGGCATGGCATGAGGGACATGTCAGGAGGTTATTTGAAACCATGTTTGTATTTTTATGCCCTTATGTCAGATCAAGATTAAGGGATGAAAAAGAGTGTATGGATGGGTGATAGGATGTTTATAGGACAAGCAAGATAAAAAAAAATGGATAAGGGATATGGACTTAAGGCTGTGATAGGCTAAAGGATCGTGAAAAAAGGTTGCAATAAGCTAAGGAATATGGATGAAAGGTTGTAATAAGCCAATGGATAAAGACTAAAAGTTGTGGATAGGATGAATGACACTCTTGAAGATCCTCATTCTTATCAAGATCATAGGTGGAAAAGGGGATATGGACATGAGGGCCAATAGGATAATGGAGGGCTATAGGATATGATAGATGAAAGGACGATAGGATAATAAAGGGCAATAAGATATAATAGGATAGTATAAATGAAGCCTACCCCCAAGTATGGTATGCAAGAAGCTCATAGATTATGCATGATGCCTGTTTCCCAGATTTTTGCCCATGGATGAATTATTCTTCTTTTTTCCTTTTTCTTTTTGCATTTTTTTACTTTTTCTTTTTTCATTTTTTTTTTTTTGACTTTTTGACTGTTTGGAAGAAAATGGACACATGATAGAGGATGGAAGGAGGACTCAAGCATCTTGTTGTTTGGATACTAGCCTTGAAAAATGGACCATGACCATTAAGGTATGCTAAAAATTGTTAGTAGGATAATGACATGGAACTAAGGATTTAGGATTTATGTAAAGGATTGGATTAGAGGGATGGAGGGATGGAAAAAATGCATTGGATAATGGATAGGGTATTGGAAGAATTGGGCTTGAGTGGATGAGAATGTTGGAAAGATCAATATTGGCACACACCTTGAGGGGTGGTGGATTGATGGAGGAAAAGTGGATTTTGGATATTGAGATTTTGATGGAGGAAATGATAGGAATTTTGGGACATAAGGACCCAAAATGGATGGAAGAGGTGATGGAGGAATAGACTTGGAAATTTCAGATGGAGGAATAGCAATTTTGGATGTCAATCTAGATTTTTCTTTAGACTATTGTGCATCAAAGAGTTGCTTGGGAATCCACTTGGTTTTTGATTTTTCATGCTTTTGTGGTTCTTTGGAACACATTGCTTGCAGAAGGGATTTAGGAACCCATATAGATTTTGACTTTTCTTTTTGAGCACTGGGCATTTTTGGCCTTTTGGACATTTCTTTTTCTTTTTCGATCATATTTTTCTTTGCTTTGACATGCTGATTAGATTGAAAATGTTGATCCTTGACTATATGCGAGTTATTGGACTTAAGAACTTTATGCTTGGAAGGGAATGTGTGCATGGATGGGAATGAAATGAAGGCCATTTGGATGGATGGGACATGCTCAAAGATATGTGCCTTTTTTTATCCTTCATAGGTGACAAAGGGATATAAGGACCTAAAATGGATGGAATAGATGAAGGAGAAGGCATATGTTTGGATTTTGACTTTGCAGGGATACCAATGTCTTGAGGAATGTTATTGAGGCCATGACCATCAACATTTTATTTAACATGGAGGGGTTATTTATTGTGAAGGTCTACCTCTTTGCCTTTATTAATATTTTGACTTGTATGATACTTTGTACTTTGGGAAGACAATGGAAGTCCATTGTGGATATGACATGATGGGATCATGAAGTGAATCGGACTAGACCAAAGTGGAAGAACCCATTGTACATGTAG
Organism: Cryptomeria japonica; assembly: GCF_030272615.1. NCBI lineage: Eukaryota > Viridiplantae > Streptophyta > Pinopsida > Cupressales > Cupressaceae > Cryptomeria > Cryptomeria japonica. Next base: position 375,243,113 of record NC_081411.1, on the reverse strand, counting down.
GGCTCCTTGAACATCTTGCACCAACATGTTAGGATCATGAGGGGGATTAGTATCACTAGGGGGATCAAGATCATGATGAGGAATAGGAACATAAGGGGGACTAGGATTGTATGGTGGACATGGATCAATGATAGGCTCTTCATGAGATGGAGTGAGAGGAATAATGGGATAATCAAAGGAAATGAGATCATGGGGTGTATGTGGAGGATTAGACATGAAGATGGAGGAACAATAAGATCTTGTGGTAGACATGAAAGTGAATGGATAATTTTATCTTGACAATGAGGATCATTGGATCCGTCTTTAAATGTTCCTTTCTCTTGACTTACAATGAGATCATCGAAAAGGATGGAGGAGATATTTTGACCTTGCTCAGGGAGTAGAATGTCAATGGGATTTGAAAGGACATTTTGTTCATGAAATGGAAGGGGATCATTTGGGATAGGATGGATAGGGATATCTTGATCTTGATTCATTCTAGGACTTATTTCTTCGTGTTCTAAATTATGCTCTTGACATGGGGTTTGACTTTTGATATGCGTGTGGGATTATGGAAAGGAATCTGTAAGGCCTTCCCCAAACCAATCTTGATCAACTCAGTTGACCATGTTTGACCCTATTAATAAATGCTATATAATACAATAGAATGGACTGGGTTGGACCGATAGATTTGTGAGAAAAGAAGTTGAACCAAGTTATAGAGTTCTTTCACCCGGTGGTGTATATTTTGAAGTGTTATGAGTTTGAAATCCTAAAAGATCCAGTGATTGGATAATCTTGATTTAACGTATGTCTGCTAAGTCTGGATTTAGAATTTATATGATTTCATGATTTGGATAACATTGATGAATGTTGATGCTTCATTTATATGCTTTATGATATAGAACTCAATATGATTTTAGAATAGGATAAATTTGAGATGATATATGCCACTATTGGACTTGCAGGACTTTACTATGATGATAGAAATTAGGATGTATGTGTATGTATGGATCAAAATTATGAGATTATGATAATTGCTTATGTGGATTTAATTGGATATAAGATATATTGATTTGTTCAAATGTAAGCGGTATGTAGAGTGTTTGATGTGTATTATAATTCATGTGTTTTAATATTATATGAGGTTATTTGAAATTACTAATGTGTAAATGGAGAACCAAACCATGACCTATGTATGTTCGTAAAACCAGGGTTTGTCTATTCGGAGAGACAACACCTCGTTTGTGTCGTATTTTATTCCTAATAGTAAATGATGCATGTGTGTTAAATGTTATTTAATTGATTTATTTAAATCCAACTAGAGACACAATTTCATGTATAATTTTGTAAAAGTATTTTCTTTGTGTCACTTGACACATGTGTGGATTTATGTTTGAGTTTTTAAATTTGTCTCTTGGAGGGAATTGTTTAACTATAGCTTTTTCAATTAATGTAATGTGATTCCATAAATGCCTTGGGTAAAGAATCTTTTGGATGGTCAACATAGGTTTGACCCAAAAATAAACTTCAGAGGGATTAAAAAGAGGATTAAATGGACACCTAGGGGTAGTTTATTAGGGTTTCCTAAAGCCGATAAGGTATACCTAAGGGTTAGGGGTAATTTTAGGCAAGTTTCTACTCCCATGTGACCTTTTAGACGCCCTAAAAGGTGACTTTTCTAAGTTGTGCGAAAATTGAAATTTGAAGACTTGAACTAAGTTGTGAACCTTCCTTTTCGAAAGAGAGTTCCCTTTCCCATTTTACCTTACTTTCCTTTTCACTTTTAGAAACTTGAGAGAACTCACACTAGTGTCTTCTTAAGCAAGAAAGACAGATTTAGGGGGTAATCACCCACTCTCCATTTTTTGAGACAAAAGAATTTTTAAAAGAAAAAGGTAGATTTGGGGTATAGAATTTGGCTAAGGGTAGAAAGCAAAGACTTGTAGAATTGGGTTGCTCATCGTCAACAAAACTAGCATACCATTGGGGTAGTTTAAGGTTGGTTCTACCTTTCTTGTAATGTTTTCTTATTGCATGTTGTATTAAAAGAATGGCTTGTGTTAAAGGCTAGTTTTCCTTGCATGTATTCCTTGGAAATTGATTTGGTGAATTGTGCTTATGCAATCTATGTGTTTTGGGAGTATTCAAGACCTCCTACTCTTGGGAGAAGAGGATGGTCTTGTGGGTGGTAGAAGTGACAGCCCTCGAGTGAGAGGCTCTCGTTATGAGAGTGATCACAAGGGATTTTATGGACCCTTGCTGCATGGCTTGTTTATGCATTGGGGTCCATAAGGAGGGAAATAAGCCATGAATGCCTTGGGGGGGCATAAGGAAAGTGGGGTTGTTATTCTTGATGTATTTGGTTCGCCTTGAGGTGGCTATATGTTTTGGTTTTCCATGAGGTGGCTATATGTTTTACCATACTTGCAGTCTCCTCAGGGTACTTAGTCCACTACCACCCTTGAAAAGACATCACAAATGTGTGGTGCAGTGTAGCTTGGGTCGGGATTGTCTTTGAAATTTTGTTTTCCCTTGTCCTTGTGTTTGCATGTGTGTTACCTATCTAGGGCTTGGTTCTCTGAGCTCAGGGTGGCTGCTAGTTAGCCTAGGCTGGGAGGTGAGCACTCCATGGTCATAGCTTTGATTTAGAATGCAGGTTGCCGAAAGAAAAGAATACGACAAGTGGAAGGTTGTAGGAGTTTCTTTTTTGTTGCAGGAAATTATTTGTAAATGTAATTATTATTTGAAAAAGTCCTCATTTATTAGAAATGAGAGACCCATTGTAAAGTTACAATAGTGTCTTTGAAGTACATTTTAAAAAGTTGTATTATTTCAGTATGCTATTTATTGCAGAAAAGAAATGAGTATTCCTAAATTAGTTTTTCCAAAGTTCAAAAGAAAATTTTATTTCTGATGTGTTTATGATAAATTGAATAGCAAGAAATTTATTTTATTCTTATGCATTTAAAATAAAATAAAAAGGGAATGAATAAATTAGAGTTGCATGCATATTGTAGGTTGAAAATAAAATATTTAGTCTTGTTTCTGTAAATGCCATATAGTTCTGGAAATTGTCTCTTTCATTTATTGCAGAAATTAAAATCTAAGGTAGATAGCTTATCTAGTCTATAAAAATAAATTTTTGTAGTTGCTATGTTAAATCATTGTAATTCAGTCAGATACATTATGCAGAAGATAAATCTAAGGTTAACATAGTACACCCATGTTTTTAGCAATAAAGTATTTTTGGGTTTTAAAAAAAACAAACAAACAATATACATGGGTTTAATTCAGGATTTCGTTAGCAATCTGTTTAAGTAGTTTTTAAAAAAAAAGTAAAAAAAAATATAAAGATTAAATGCATAGTAATGTTATTTCTCCTTATGCATCAAATGAATATAAATAAATACTTATATTTAAAATACATTGCAAAATACATAAATACATACATATATATATATATATATATATATATATATATATATATATATATATATATATATATATATATATATATATATATATATATATATATATATATATATATATATATATATATATATATATATATATATATATTAAACGATATATATATATACCCGATATATATATACAAACATACCTATATATATATATAAAATATAAAAAAAAAATTACCTTTTTAAAAAAAAAAAATACTTTGTTTTTTTTTAATCATGGGGGGGGTAGGTTATGGCCGAACCCACTATGTTAAACACAGTGGTTCGGCGAGCCGGACCATTGTGTTTAACATACTGGACGGCATGGCAGGTGGCTGCCATTGTGGGCGACCACTGTGGTTGGCGCCACTGCGGCCTCCCACAGTGGACGACCCTAAGGCCGACACTGTGGGTGACCACAGTGGTCGCCGACACTGTGGGTGACCACAGTTGTCGCCGCCACTGTGGAAGTCCATAGTGAGCGGCACCCGGGGCTCACAGTCACCGCCCTCCTGATACTCCACCTCTCCTCCCCCTTCACCATAGCCGCCATGGTTGCCACTTGGCGAGCCCGACCTGCAGAACAAAAACAAGAAAGAATAAAACCCTAGCCTGGGTAGGGCTAGGGTAGTAAAGGAGAAAGTAAGAAAATTTTAAAATAAGAGGTATTTTTATAATATGTATTTAGGTTAGGGTTTGCATGGAGATTTCTTCAACTAAGCAAAAATTATTAGAATATATAAATAAATATTTTTATATATATATATATATATATATATATAGAGAGAGAGAGAGAGAGAGAGAGAGAGAGAGAGAGAGAGAGAGAGAGAGAGAAGAATAAGGCAGATTTTAGATTAAAAATTTATTCTTATTATTTATAAATTGTTTATGTTTGTGATAAACATATGGATTTATTTAAAGAAGAAAAATATAATGTTTTTAATTAAATACTCATGAAGTCAATCTTGTAGGAAATTTAATTTCTATTGAAATTTATTTATCTTTAGGGATTAATTTTTATCCACCTAGATATAGGTATATGAGATGAAGCTTTATAGGAAAATATTCATTATGAGAATTAAATTTAATTGACCCCCTTTGTTGATTAGTTAGTCACATTTTAATTATTGTTTAAAATAAATTTTAGACATTAAGTTCTAGGCGCTAGGACTAAATTTATTTATTCCCTAAAAGCTATTTATGACTATTGGAAATTAATATCATCCTTGTCTATCAATTTAGAATTTTGGATTTAATTTAATCTATTCGGTTCAATTGATGAGCTAAAATAATATTTAGTTTAGTATTCCGCATTTAATTTAAATAATATTTTGCTTACTTGAGTTAGTGGTTAGAATTAACTTAAACATAGTTAAGACAAAACAAGTTAGATGCATTTCTTTGGTAATTTAATGTTTTAAGTTGTGATTTAAAAAAAAAAAATTAATCCCATTCTTGCCCAAAAGTTTGGGCATAATATTTTGGTATCAAAGCACTAGGTTCAAACACTGGTGAACATGGGCTACATTCATAACTTAGTTGAGACCAAACCATGGCTTGAAGTATAACACCTAGGTGGAAACTTGTGAAATAACAAAGAGAAACATAAGTGAAAATTCTTTTAAATCAACAAATCAACATATATAAAATCAAGGGGTTCCAAGGATCACTAAAAGCCCTAAAATTTGAACTTATTAGTCATAAAGTTTATGGTATAATAAAAAAACCCCAAGGGCTGCAAAATTTTAAATTATTATTTATATGAAGTATTTTCAATGTTTAATAATGAAAAATAGATCTTTTGTACTTATGAGGTTACCATTCAATTGGAACCTAAATGCAATAATTGCCTTGATCAATTCAAGTACGAGGAGTTAATTTCTACAATAAAATACCTCTGATGGTAACTAAAAGAATGCCATCCATCGAGATATGTTCATGACAATGGCAAGTCAAGCAAGATAGTCAGACCTAAGATAAAGGCACAATAAACAAGATAAATAAGATCGAGAGGGTTGAAGTTAAGTTTTTAAGCTATGTGAAATTATGATGGTTAAAAATATCAAGGCCGACATTGGAGACATAAATGAAGAAGAGTTAAAAGGAACTCTTGCGAAGCTCAGATAGAAGCATTAACCTATCCTAAATAACTAGGTACCTTAAGAATGTGGTCATGTTAGAATTCTTATTTAGAGCATTTGTTGGACAATGTTGGTAGCAATACAGTGGAGCTGGAATTGGATAACCCTGAAGATAATAACTAAAATGATGAATGGCAATCCCCTTGATCAGAAAACCCTAGTAATACTATAGGTGAGTTAAATAAGGAGAAAGGAGGCATGAATCTTCTTGGGTTTAAACATGTATTTACAATAAACCCTAAGATCGTCTGTGGTTATATAATTGGGAAAAGAAGCAAGTAAAACCTCAACTAGTTCCTTTATGGGAAGCTAATCTTGAAAAGAGTAAATAATGGAAGAGAGAGTAGAGTTGATTTGGGGATCGTACAAAAATCTCCATTGAAATACAAGGAATATAAAGGTATTAGGATCTTATAATCTAGGAATAAGTAACTAATACTCATTCAGAAAACTAAGGAGGAAAGTGCAACCCAATCACGGTTAGTCGCTAGGTACAAGACAGTATGTAACACAATTTAACTACTAGGCACAATTGAAGAAGTTTTGCAAATTACAACACTCAAGTGTGAAAGTATGCAAAAACATTAAGTATGGATGAAGCAACAGGCAGATGGAAATGGCTTATGGAAGGATAGTATAACAGTGATATAATACCAAAGCTTTAATGAGAATTAGTTGGCAGTATAAAATATTTTATGAGAACATGGATAAGGAGCCGAATTATGTGGTTAGCCAAGGGAGAACTTGGAAAATTATGGGTCTTAAGACATTGGTAATTATCGGACACCTTTAAGTTATACTGTAATTAGGTAACAAAATATTATGATGATAAGGTGTTTATTTTTGTGGATTGAAGGAAATCGTAAGTTGTGATATGTTGGAAATGGCTAGTTAGTAAATATAAATAAGTAATATGGAACAAGATAACTTCCCTTTTTACCAATATTATTTAAAAGGGTGGGTGTTGGTCACTTTTTGAGTGCACACCCCCTTGATATCATAAGTTGCATAAGGGAAGTAGGAGGGAATAAGTCAACTCTTCGCGAGGTTTGAATTATGCCATGGAATGTGTGGGAAGAAATTAGTTGTCAAGCACTATTGATTTTACTTGACAATTAGTTCACCCCAAATGGCTCTTAACCTTAAGTGTGAGTAATTTGACAACAAGCTCTTACCTAATGAAGGCAAGTGAATGTTAGAGGTAAAAGTATAAGGAGCTAGCATAAGGTGCTAAGAAAACAAATGATGTACCTAGTAAGATTATATGATTACATTATACAAATCCAAAGTGTTTCTAAGTAAACAAGTATCAATTTTGTACCAAACTATCAACCGTGTGTGTAAGACATGAAAGTGTCGATACTTGAACTACCACATAACATTGAATCAAGGTTTAGCATATTAAGATAATTAATAGAAGCCATATTAAATTAAGTTATTAAGGGGGGATGTATTAATAGGATGGAAGAAATTGGATATTTATTAAATAATTGATATTGAACCAAGTAACTATATAAATGCCTATTTAGTAGAAGATGATCTAATTATGTACTATTAAATGCAATTGTAATGGAAGGGACTTTTGAGTAAAATTATGATTGCCCTTATAAAATTTATTCGATCCATTTGATAATAGGAGTTATCGTATTTGTTATGTTAGTATTTTTCTTAATCCTATCACTTAGGAGTTTTATCGAGACCTAAGGTTTCATTGGATCAGCTTGTTAAGCTTTAATCTCTAATTAAGCATAGATTGCGTATAATTAAGTGTTAAAATTTTTTTAAAAATAAGTGCAAGAGGAATGGACGGAGAATGGTAGAGTTAGTGCAAGCACCTGATTGAATATAATTAAGGATGTTAATAACCCTAAATAGATAGTGGATTATATCGGAAAGTGTTGCTTGAAATAGTAAGCACGTGAAGGTTAGAATGGAACATGATTTGTAAAAATGAATGCGATCTCTTGTGTATAAGAGTTTATTTCATAAATCAATAAAGGATTATAAAGAATCTAAGAACCTTAAGAGTCTAACAATCACTTCCTAACACACTCAAGACATGTGATCTTGGGTGATGTGTTGCGGTTACTCCTTGGGGTATGACCAGTATGGTCATCTTGTTTCGAGTATTGATTCGTCAGTATTTTCAACTTTCTTTGAAATGTATATTGTGACCTATGGGCTAGTACTTTCTTTTATTTCTTTTTATGAAGAGAGGACCACTAAATTTATGTTTCTTTTTATTGGAACTATGACACTTGCCATGTTTCTAGTTTTAATATCTTTCAATTGCCGGCATTTTTCTTCTTTTTATTGAACTTGGCAGAAGTAACTTGTATTTTGATCTTGTAAAGTGTCAAAGTGGTCATTTTGATGGTTGATATAACTAGCCCTAGTGATGTGATTTGTGTAAATGTCTATCATGTTCGTTGAACCACTGATAGGGTGTCACGGGAGAATACCGCAAGGAGTGAAATTAGGCACAAAGAATAACAAAAACAAATATATATTTTATCAAATTAAGATAAAGGAAGGAATATCCTCCTAAGTTAAATTAATTACGGCAATCTAAAAGAGAAAAATTTATAACAATAGTGTGATCTAGACCTAATGAATTGTGAAAGTAATGATTGTTGATTGGAAAATTTAGCATGTGTAAGGAGATGATTGCGTGGATCGTATCTAAAATAACTATTAATAATATCATCACTCCCTTAGAATGGGATTGTTATGTACCTTAATATTTGGGAATTGTGAATAATGTACCCTATCAAACTTAAACCTTGGTGCCTGGAAATATAAACATTGTAATCCCTAGTGGTAGAAAACTACCCTATATAGGGGCAGAATTGAAGAACCTAAATTTGATTATGCCTTGTTACCTAAGGAAGTTGGAAGAAATTATGCACCTAGGACGGTTTAACAAATATTTTATTAACACCCTAATGAGGTGCCTTGATGTAAAATAAGTAGATTCATTAAGAATAAACTGTGATGTCAATTGTCTTTAGAGGCAAGCCTAGATGACAATTGTGGTGGGATAAACATGTTTTACATGAACCCTTAATAAGTATGACTCCTAGAAAATTATAAGTAAACTATCATGTGTAACCTTGATTGTGGGAGTTGATGTGTGTTATTGATATGATTTGGATGGCACATTAATGTAAGTTGTTGAAAAGTAGAACTTTGTAAACACCTACCTGAGATCGTAGGGAAATGTAATAAGAATACTAAGAATTTAACCTTGTGCAGATAGTAAGTTAATTACAAAAATAAGTTGATTTTGGTATTTCAACCTTCTAGTAGGCAAGATAAGATTTTGAGTAACTCTTTGAAAATGTGGGAAATGTTATGTCCCTACTTCGTAATTCTACTCATGTGACTTCTAGGAGTAAGTCGAACTCTAGGGGAGGAGGATGTAAGGCCTTCCCCAAACCAAGCTTGATCAACTCAGTTTACCATGTTTGACCCTATTAATAAATGCTATATAATACAATAGAATGGACTACGTTGGACCGATAGATTTGTGAGAAAAGAAGTTGAACCAAGTTATAGAGTTATTTCACCCAGTGGTGTATATTTTGAAGTGTTATAAATTTGAAATACTAAAAGATCCAATGATTGGATAATCTTGATTTAACTTATGTCAACTATGTCTGGATTTAGAATTTATATGACTCCATGATTTGGATAACATTGATGAATGTTGATGCCTCATTTATATGCTTTATGATATAGAACTCTATATGATTCTAGAATTGGATAAATTTGAGATGATATATGCCACTATTGGACTTGCAGGACTTTACTATGATGATAGAAATGAGGATGTATGTGTATGTATGGATCAAATTATGAGATTATGATAATTGCTTATGTGGATTTAATTGGATATAAGATATATTGATTTGTTCAAATGTAAGCGGTATGTACAGTGTTTGATGTGTATTCTAAATCATGTCTTTTAATATTATATGAGGTTATTTGAAATTACTAATGTGTAATTGAGTTGCGCAGGAAAGATTATCCATGTGACCATGGAAATATTATGGAGAACCAAACCTAGACCTATGTATGTTCATAAAACTAGGGTTTGCCTATTTGGAGAGACAACACCCCATTTGTGTCATATTTTATTAATAATAGTAAATGATGCATGTGTGTTAAATGTTATTTAATTGATTTATTTAAATCCAACTAGAGACACGATTTCATGTATAATTTTGTAAAAGTATTTTCTTTGTGTCACTTGACACATGTGTGGATTTATGTTTGAGTTTTTAAATTTGTCTCTTGGAGGGAATTGTTTAACTATAGCTTTTTCAATTAATGTAATGTGATTCTATAAATGCCTTGGATAAAGAATCTTTTGGATGGTCAACATAGGTTTGACTCGAAAATAAACTTCAGAGGGGTTAAAAAAAGGGTTTAAATGGACACCTAGGGGTAGTTTATTAGGGTTTCCTAAAGCCGATAAGGTATACCTAAGGGTTAGGGGTAATATTAGGCAAGTTTCTACTCCCATGTGACCTTTTAGATACCCTAAAAAGTGACTTTTTTAAATTGTGCGAAAATTGAAATTTCAAGACTTGAACTAAGTTGTGAACCTTCCTTTTCGAATGAGAGTTCCCTTTCCCATTTTACCTTACTTTCCTTTTCACTTTTAGAAACTTGAGAGAACTCACACTAGTGTCTTCTTAAGCAAGAAAGACAGATTTTGGGGGTAATCATGCACTC
>NC_081411.1:373073292-373092292 GCF_030272615.1 Cryptomeria japonica | reverse complement strand
TATGTACAGACTTCAAAGATATCAACAAGGCTTGTCCAAAGGACGATTTCCCATTACCAAACATTGACTTGATCGTTGATCTCACAGTAGGCCATGAAATGTTATCTTTAATGGACGAATTTTCTGGATATAATCAGATCAGGATTGCACCTGAAGATCAACATAAAACATCATTCACTTGTCCATGGGGAACCTTCTGTTGGAATGTCATGCCCTTTGGGCTGAAAAATGCAGGCGCCACGTATCAACGAGCGATGATGACTATCTTTCATGATCTCATGCACATAACCGTGGAAGATTATGTTGACGATCTTTTGGGAAAATCAATAGACAGAGACATACACTTGGACATACTTTCAGTTGTCTTTGATAGGCTGGAAAAATACAAGGTAAGATTAAACCCAAAGAAATGTGTCTTTGGAGTAACCTCCGGGAAGCTCCTAGGATTCATTGTGTCTAAAAGAGGAATAGAAGCTGATCCAGCAAAAGTCAAGGCTATCTTGGACATGCCGCCACCCAAGAATATCAGTCAACTTCAATCTTTACAAGGGAGACTCCAGTCCATACGAAGATTCATAGCACAACTTGCAGATAAGTGTAACCCTTTCCAGCACCTGCTACACAAAAACATCAAGTTCAAATGGGATGAGAACTGTCAACAGGCTTTTCAGGCGCTCAAAGACTATCTTTTGAACCCGCCAGTTTTGATGCCACCAATTCCAGATCAACCATTGCTACTTTACATATCAGCTACTCCGACAGCACTGGGGGCACTCCTAGCACAACAAATACCTAACGGCAAGGAAAAAGCAGTCTATTATATCAGTCGCACATTGGTGGGATATGAGCTAAACTACACACCAATCAAACGTGCATGTCTCGCTGTGGTCTTTGCTTCACAAAAATTATGACATTATATGCTCACTCACAAGACTAAGTTGATTGCCAGAATTGATCCACTAAAATATCTTCTCAACAAAGCTACACTTACTGGGCGGCTGGCCAAGTGGGTAATGATTTTGAGTGAATTCGACATTGAATATGTGGACAGAAAAGCTATAAAAGGACAAGCCATTGCAGACCAATTGGCAGATGCTCCCATGATAGATGATGCTCCTCTACAGTCAGAATTTCCAGATGAGTCCATTCTAACAATATCACCTGCAAAGCCATGGCAATTATATTTTGACGGCTCATACACACAGCACGGGGCAGGAGCGGGTATACTCTTTATAACTCCCCAAGGCGATTCTATACCAAAGTCATACCGCTTATCATTTCCGTGCACTAACAATATAGCAGAATACGAGGCATTAACAACTGGGTTAAGAATTGCAGTTCAATGGAAGATCCAAGAACTTCGTGTTTTTGGGGATTCTCAACTTGTCATCCGTCAAGCAACTGATGATTATCAAACAAAAGATGAAAAGCTAATGCCTTACAAACAACTGGTAGATGATCTGAAACAACACTTTGCAAAGATAGAGTTTGAGCAGATACCAAGAGAACAGAATCGCGCTGCTGATGCCATGGCTACAATTGCTTCGCTCATTGATCTACCGCAAAATGAGACCTGCTATGAATTCCTGGTAGACAACCTGCTGATTCCGTCATATGAGATCACTCCTATGGAAATGATGTGTTGTTGGTCCTGAATCCCAGTTATATGGTCCCATATTCACATACCTTCGCGACAATATCTTACCTCCTGATCTATCGAACAATCAACGCCGCACTTTCATTCGCCAATCCTCTCGATACGTCATTTTAGCAGATATCCTATATCGACGAGGTCTAGATGGCACCCTTCTTAGATGTTTAGAGAGTGACGAAGCTCAGATTGCGTTACGAGAAGTGCATGAAGGGATATGTGGTCCGCATACTAGTGGTCCTACCTTGGCCAAGAAACTCATCAGGACTGGATACTACTGGCCTACTATGGAAAAAGATGCATATCAGTTTGTCAAGAAGTGTAAGCAGTGTCAAATTCATGGAGACCTCATACATGCACCAACACAAGAACTACAACCACTTGCATCTCCTTGGCCCTTTTGTCAGTGGGGACTCGATCTCATAGGCAAGATTCACCCTCCTTCTTCCAATGGACATAAATTCATTATCACAGCCACAGAGTATTTTATAAAGTGGATTGAAGCCGTGCCTCTCACACAAGTTACTGGGAAACAAATCACTACCTTCATCCTGAACTACATCATTTGCCGATACGGGATTCCTACTTCCATTATTACTGATAACGGGCGTCCCTTCAAAAATTAGGATGTTCGTGAACTCTGTGAGTGCTTCCATATCTCCCATCGTTTCTCCACACCATATTACCCCCAAGGTAATGGCCAAGCTGAGGCGTCTAATAAAACAATTCTCAAAATCCTTAAAAAGACAGTCGACGACGCTGGCCGTAACTGGCATATCCAACTCAATCCTGCACTCTGGGCCTATCGCACAAGTGTCCGCACACCTACAGGAGCTACACCCTACTCACTTGTCTACGGCTCTGAAGCCATCTTGCCTATTGAGGTTGAGCTACCTTCCTTACGGGTCTCCTTGAGAAACATAATCAACGATGAAGACTACAGGGTCTCTCGCTTACAAGAACTAGAACTGCTGGAGGAACGAAGGCACACTGCTTTTAATCATCTCAAGGCTTACCAACAACGAATGAGTCGCAGTTACAATCACAAAGTTAAGCCTCACACATTTGAGGTAGGTGACTTAGTCCTCAGAGAGAACCCCAAGAATCAGCAAGACAGAGATAAGAAGGGCAAGTTCGAACCAAAATGGCTTGGTCCTTACATCATTACAGCGGTATATGGATCTGGGGCACATCAGCTCTCAACTACAGAAGGTGAACCCTCAGAGGATCCTATCAATAGCATGCACCTTCGCAGGTTCTACACATAAGCTCTTCGGAACATCCTAATTCAAAAATACAAAAAAAAAAAAAAAAAAAAATTTAAAAATACAAAAAAAATTATAAAACAAAAAAATCATTACTTGGTGAAAACCTGGCAAACAGGCGCCTTGTGACAACAAAAAAATTGAAAAATTGAAAAAGTAAAGAGAAATAATTTTGTCCAACGGTGAAAACCACTTCGGTGGCGCCTTGGGCAAGTACCATGGTGAAAACCGGGTCACCAGCGCCATACGTAGAGACTTTGCTCCTCTCTCCTTCAGGATTCTCTTTCATCTTTCACTTTGCACACACTCACAACCTATTCGTTCACAATAAACTTACCCATTCCCATCATGGCTTGTTATTGGTCTACCTAAGATTGGTTAGCCATCCATAACCATCCCTTTTCACTCCCTTTCCATCCATAATAAATCAGATCCTATCTGTGGCTAAGGCAAATCCTACGTCTAGTAATGGGTGAGGAACTGAGAACATCACATGTTTCGAGGAGTACAGTTTCTTCCAGCTTCCTTCAAGTCTATCCGCGCACAATCCGCAATAAAGCAGCATCTGCATCGCCAGTCCGCAATAAAGTTTCATCTTCTCCACAATAAAGTATCAGTTTCATGGATTCAGTCAGTTTCAAATGAGACACAACAGCAACAATGGGCTTCAACAAAATCAAATCTTTCAACAGACTTAGACAACATATGGTTCAGTGCTATCTATCCTCTTTGTGAAAGTGAACATTGTGACCACAATCGAATAAGACTTAAACAAGTGACAAGAGACACTAAACTTGAGGACTACAGTGGATGTTGGTGTCGAGTCTTGGTTTTCTTTTGATTTTATCTTTTTGGTGACATGTCTTTTAGCTTTTCCAGGATGTCTTTGACTAGAGATTCTATCTCCAGGATGTCTTTGACTAGAAAGGCGAGGATGGGGTATCGTCACCTATTTGCATTTGCTATCTGTTGATTGTCTTTTAGTAATGCTATGACTTGTCCAAGGATATGAGGACACTGTGAGTCTAGTATGAACTGGGGCATTCCTTGTTTGTGACTATCTTATCTCCATGCAAACAGGTACAATGACTTTCTGGGCCGAACAGATGCCTCGATTGTCATAACCTACTTGCCATAATAAGGTCAATGATGATAACGCACAAGAAGCTCTTTCACGTTCATATCTTCTATCTTCCATCCCCCTTTCTTGATTGACTTCCATCGTCCTTCTCGAGTCCGCGTAGCCCGCTATCACATGACTGAGTATAATGACACACCAAAAACATTTGCATTTCATATAGTTACACCTGCATCACCACATATAAGCATTTCATACATACATATAGATATCACAATTGCATCACATCCTGCATACAACACATGTTAGCACATCTCACATTTTCATTATGTAAATAATCATTTGCATTACATACATTCACATTTGCATCATGCATCACATATACAACATAAAAGAACAAAAATATATTGCATTACATCATATAAGCATCCATATCATAAAACATGCATCACATAAGAATATCTCATCACATAAGGTACACATGCATATAGCTGCCGCAAAAATGGATCATCTCTCATATATAATCAAAAGTGTCATGATACAATGATGTCAAAAGAATCATATGGCTACAAAATCACCCGCAGGTGTCTACAATACAAAAATGGTACATATACTGATACAAAGGGGAGCCCTCTATGGCTATGATGAACTCCCTCCCTCGGAGCTGCCTGGCCTCGACGGAGTCTGAGCTCTAGATGGTCCCGCTCCAGGATCCCCCTGCCTGTCTGGTGGTGGTGGTGGAGGACCCATGACCCCACCGCTGGATGCCTGCCTCCTACGACTCCCTCCCGTAGCCGTCTCTGTGCGCGACGATCTATTGAAGCTCCTCGCCCGCTGATCCGCTGGCACGGCACCATAGTACAGATCCCTCCAGTAGGCGATCTCCTCTCCGGCTCGCAGCACATATGCGTAGCCTGCCCCTGCATCCTCTGCTGCCTGCCTCCCTGCCCTCAGAGCTATCTCGGCCTCAGTATATCGCTGGATGGCTTGGTCTCTCTCCCGCTCTATGTCCCTGAGCCTGATCCTGAGGCGATCTCTCTCCCGCACCAAATCTGCAATCTCGTCTGCCTGGCCCTGGCAGATCTCTCTCAGCTCTAGCAGCTCATCCTCCTCAAGATCTCCACCCTCAGCCTCTGCCTGTGGCTCCTCCTCTACAGGTGCCTGTACCTGTGCCTCTCCCTGTACCTGTCTAGGTGCCTGAATAGGTACCTGTCTCTGCACCTGCTCCTGTCCCTGCACCTGTCTAGGTCCCTGTGCTCTAGGACCCTGTGCTGCTGGTACCTGTAGGGGCAATCCACCTCGACCCCTCACCACCTGGGCTGCTCTCTCCTGTCCTCCCTCCCTCTGAGGTGCCACCCGCCTCTCCCCCACTACTCCCCTCCGCCTCTGCCGGCCCCTACCTCCATCTCCTCCACCATCATCATCATCATCCCCTCCCACCTCTCCCTCCAGCAGCTCTCCCGGATCTGTCAACCTCGGAAATGGATGCTCTGCCCAATATGCAGAATACTCTGCGTCCATCCCTGCATCCTCTACCTCTGGCCCAATGTCCCACGGTAATGGCATCATCTCGACCATCTGTGTCATGGCCTGATCATATGATAGAAGTGGCCCGAACTGTACCTGATCTTTGACTGTACGGGCATACATGCCCGAGCCTCGCGGCATCCTCTGGATCCGGCCGAACTGTCTGCATACCCTGTCAACAAGCTGCCTCTCTAGAATATAGGGCGTCCGCCCAATAAGATACCTGCTCCTGAATGCATAGGGTAGCTCCACTGCGTCGTCATCCCACTCCTCGCACCCCAGGTACGGCCTCCAGATAACCATATCAATGTCATCTATGACGCGTCTCCAATGCTCCAATCGACCAATCCGAGGCTGTGATGTAATCATATCGTATAAATGCACAAAACTCCATCCATGCCCTCTGCCTCTGAAGTGGATAGGTCGTGTGATAGGAAGGTGCTCATATGCCCACACCTGTAGGAGAGTCACTCCGCAGCCCAAGCCCACTGATCCGTGGTAAACAAACTGATGCAGCTCATAGTATAAATGTGCCAGGACACATGACCCCCATGCATATCTGGTGTGCTCTGTCATCAGTGTCTCCAATGCTCCTCCCCAACCAACTGCCAATCCCCGTGTAGCCCTGTCTGGACATAAGAAACCACTGATGGCTCCTCCAATAACAGCCGGCAACGCTAGCCCTGTCGCGGTCATGGTATCCCATGCCACGTGACCTGCTCTCATCTCCAACCCGGGATCCTGAAATACCCGTCTCTGTGCCTCTCTGTCTCCGTCTCGATCGTATGGAATCAACTCTCCATCGATCAGAATATGCAAAATCCTGTAGACATCCTCCAGCGTCACTGTCATCTCCCCCATAGGCAAATGGAATGTGCAAGTCTCAGAGTGCCATCTCTCCGCCAGTGCAGTCAGCAAACCCATGTTCGCCCGAAACTCGGGCACATATAGCACATGTGTGAGACCCATCTCCTCAATCGTAATCATATCCTGAATCGACAACTCAGGTCGCAACCTCTGTGTCGACGGGAATCTCTCTCGTGACTCTAACATAGGTAAATACTCCTGCAGTCAACCAATCAATCATGTCAGTTATCGTGGCATTCACTGTTTATCACAAAATGCTACTTGCTATCTAAATGCATATGGCTATCTATCCTAGTGACACTCACTGTTCATCACAAAGTGTTGCTATCTATCCTAGTAGTGGTCCCTGTTCATCACAAAGTACTACGTGTGTGACATTCCCTGTTCATCACAAAGTGTTACTCACATTCGTACTCCCTGTTCATCACAAAGTGCTGCCTATCTTGGTGCTCCCTGTTCATCACAAAGTGCCTTGATCTATCCTAGTCATCCTAGAGGACCTGTTTGAGTGTATCCTCTCAGCAGCTTATCCAATCGACAGCGTATGTTCATCACAGAACTGTCGATTTGACCTAAAAAGACTCAACTTATGCATTTTGACACACAAACGTGCTTTACACTCCTAAACGCGCTTATAGACTGCACAAACGCGCTTCTGCAACACAGACGCGCTTCCTGAACACATACGTGCCTATATCATGCACAAACGCGGCCAGGGAACACAGACGTCCCTACATGACATAAACGCCCCTACAATTCTCAAACGCGTCCGCATTCAGCATAAACGCGGTCCCAGGCATAGACGCGCCTGGACCCGACACAGACGTGCCTGTTGGACACAGACGCGCCTGGCACTGACACAGACGCGGTTGCACATTTTTGCATTTTTTAACTATCCTATTCCTAGCGCATTTATTGCTACCTAGCATGCATTAATGACAAAACTTGAAATGCGTGAAAGTACGAGGAGGTTTTGCGGCACTTACCGGCTCTCCTGCATCTGCTGGTCACTGGAATCGGCGAACGCGGTCGAATCTATGAACCAAAGCCATCACTGCTGACTGCTGCTGCTCTTTTCTCGCTCTGCATTGTGATCTTGTAAGGGTGTGGATGACAATGAGGATGTCTTTTGCCCGTGGTCTATCTTATAGCCTACCCTAGCCCTCGCCCTCATTTCCCGAGTCAGTATTCTTCTTCCTGTGACTTTGTCACCTTATTCGGTCAGTCCATTCTAGCCTCTCTTTCTTATCGAGAGATTGTCTGGGATCTTTCCAGACATTTTTATCCAATCTCTTGAGGGGGCATATCATTCCCATTCTGGGGCAACTTTGTATCAGTTCATCTTATCTTCTTTGAAACAACGCGACAAGCCGCATTGTCTCAAAGAGGGGCAAAATGTAGACACTCAAAATTGTCATGTCTAATTAAATAAATATTTTATTTATTTAATTATCTAAGCCTAATTCTTCTATTAATTAAATAAATTTTTATTTATTTAATTAATTCATTTATCCTCTTCTAGCCTTATTTCTCATTTAAATAAATACATTTATTTATTTAAATTATCCCTTTCCTAAATTAAATAAATATTTTATTTATTTAATTGTCTTATTCTTCTATTAATTAAATAAATCTTTATTTATTTAATTAATTCATTATCTTTTTCTACACATGACACATGTCATTCATCTCTTAATTCATACACTACCTACCCCTTTCATTATTTTATTATTTCTTCTACCTACCCTGTAATCCTAGCCGACCTCTCTTTTTACACCTCTCAATCTTATCCCTCCATTTCTTATTGTGTCTTCTATTTAAGAAGATGCCTCCTTCATTGTCAAACCCTAATGACTAATGACTAATGACTGATTTTGGAGTACTTGGCTACACTACAATTCCACTTACAACCATATTCCATTCTTTGTTGAGCTCTTGTGCATATAAAAATCTGAGAGCAAATATATCAAGCAAGATCAATGGAGATAGGAAGAATGGAGATCAAAACCCTATTGGACATGTGATGGTATAATCTTTGTGATTTTGAGTTATTTTGCATTGTCTTAGGTTATCTTCATATGTTATGGTGGATCTTTGTTCATTGTTAGGCTAGGGTTTAGTGGTTGGATTCATTTTAGCCTTGCAATATTGTTGTTTATTGTTATCCATTTTCACCATACACAACAATTATAAAATGTCTAATAAATCTTAACTAAAATGTCCCATTGACCTCAAATTAAAACCAAATAACGACCCTACTCTTCACAAACATATTATCTATATACCAACTTGTTAATGAAACTCTCATATCATCTGTGATATGGACCTGATCATCTCATAAATCCTCCTCAAATGATTTCAAGCCTTTATCTGTGATATGGACCTGATCAGCTCGTATCTCCTCCTCTGCAGCAACAAAGTGATTTGTAGGTGGGTCAATGCCTTGAACATGCGTAGAGTGATGAGAATGTTGTGACTGCCTCAGTGTATGCATCGATGCAGCGATAGCTTGCCCATCTCTAAGAATCTCCTCTCTAACATCAGCCAATGGTATCCCAAGTCAAGATGAAATAAAACGGTAAGCATGTAGTGGGTCCTTGGCTAAATTCTTTGACATCCATACATGTCTACTACCTCCGACTATAGCTGCTACATCATCTGCGGAGGGAATGCCAGCAGTAATATACCGATCATCTGAATATAAAGCCCCCCCATGACTAGAAGATGCATGAACTATGGATGATCGTGAACATGGTCGACTCATCATATATCTGCCCAGCCTGTCAGATGATATGTTGGCTATTGCTGATGCAATCTGTCCAATCCTATCAATTGCTTCTCTCTGAGAAGCAATCACAATGTGATCTGCTATGGGGGCCATGGTTGGGATTACTGCAGGAAATCTCTGGCCAACAAGGTCCCTGTGTCTAGGTGGAGCTCTATCACACCTACGATATGCATCTCTATCAACAATATTGCCCCTCCCTTGTCCATAATATGTTGGAATATCAAGGTAGTCTGGTTTCATCTGACAATGAACCTCAGTAAATACTTGTTGTGCAAAGTATAATGGTATTTGGTCATTATTAGGATAACAACCACGGGCAGCTAAGAAGCGTGGGTAAATCAATGATGCAACCTATGGGAAGATACATCTCGTGACCTGATATCCTCTCACCTTACTGTGGAAATCATCTCTCCTTGATGGTCTCCTTTGAGACCACCCTCACCACATTAGCAAAAGAATGAGTACCCCTCACCTCACTCCTCAACTGTCTATAAATATCCTCTATAACCTCAGGTGAGAATGAAGTGTGAGAAACTAAGCGGTCCCTCAATGTTCACAAACTATCAAAAATGGATGTGCATGTAATCTTGTACACGCCATCAGTATGGGGGTCATCTAATATGACCCTCAACCTATGCAACTCATGATCACTATACTGAAAAATAGTAGCAATGTCGGGAAAGGGTGGATCCTAGTGTGGGGGATCAACATCATCAATGTGTGGCTCCTGATCAGGAGCTTGTGCAGGTGGATCTTGATCAGGAGCCTGCGAAGGTATATCCTGGGATGCCATCTATCTAGGTACATGACATCAAGTTAAAATAAATGCGTAAGCACACACACACATGAAGTGCATTCAATTTAAAACATTAAAAATTAAAATCAGTTAAATTGCAGAGAGAGAGAGATCATTTTCATGAGAGAGAGAGAGAGAGATTATACATATAAACTTCATGAGAGAGAGAGAGAGAGATCATTTTCATTTTCAAAAATTTAAATCTTCAAGAATACATCAAAAATTGAAATATTTCAGAGAGAGAGAGAGAGATAACATATATTTCAGATCTAGAGATAACATATATTTCAGAGAGATAGAGAGATCTAACATGTGTATATTTAAATCTTTGAAATACATAAAAAATTCAAGAACATGATATATAACATGGAATGCAACAAGTCTCTAAATTTTTTGACAATTTTTTTGTTATTGAACTCCATATCTCAAAAAAATAGAGGTCATTGTATTTTTGTAATGGGCCCATATGATTATAAAATTATTAAATCTGTAATATGTGATCTTAAGGGGAATGTCATATGTACACTATGATGTTATAAGGGGTCATATGTGATCTCCTAAGGGGTCACGCATGTGTTAACATATGCGTGACCCCTTAGGACCACATACGACCCCTTAAGACACTATTTGATGGACTAAGGTGTATGTCATTCACACTAGGATTTTATAAGGGGTCATATGCGGTTCTAAGGGGTCAGGCATGTGTTATAACACATGTGACACCCCTTAGGCCCACATATGACCCCTTAGGACACTATGTGATCATAAGGGGAACGTCATATGTACACTAGGATGTTATAAGGGGTCATATGTGACCTCCTAAGGGGTCACACATGTGTTAATGCATGTGTGACCCCTTAGGACCACATACAACCCCTTAGGACACTATGTGATCCTAAGGGGAATGGCATATGTACACTAGGATGTTATAAGGGGTCATATGTGGTCCTAAGGGGGACCACACATGTGTTAACGCATGTGTGACCCCTTAGGACTCTATGTGATGGACTAAGGGGTATGTCGTTCACACTAGGATTTTATAAGGGGTCATATGCGGTTCAAAGGGGTCACACATGTGTTAGAACACATGTGTGACCCCTTAGGACCACATATGAACCCTTAGGACACTATGTGATCCTAAGGGGAATGACATATGTACACTAGGATGTTATAAGGGGTCATATATGGTCCCAAGGGTGACCACGCATGTGTTAACGCATATGTGACCCCTTAGGACTCTATGTGATGGACTAAGGGGTATGTCATTCACACTAGGATTTAATAAGGGGTCATATGCGGTTCTAAGGGGTTACGCATGTGTTATAACACATGTGTGACCCCTTAGGACCACATATGACCCCTTAGGACACTATGTGATCCTAAGGGGAATGTCATATGTACACTAGGATGTTATAAGGGGTCATATGTGACCTCCTAAGCAGTCACGCATGTGTTAACGCATCAGTGACCCCTTAGGACCACATATGACCCCTTAGGACACTATGTGATGGACTAAGGGGTCATATGCGGTTCTAACCTGGGGTCACGCATGTGTGTTAGAACACATGTGTGACCCCTTAGAACCACATCTATGTGATCCTAAGGGGAATGTTGTATGTTCACTAGGATGTTATAAGGGGTCATATGTGGTCCTAAGGGGTCACGCATGTGTTAACGCATGTGTCACCCCTTAAGACCACATACAACCCCTTAGGACACTATTTGATGGACTAAGGGGTCAATGTGGTTCTAAGGGGTCACGCATGTGTGTTAGAACACATGTGTGACCCCTTAGGACCACATATATGTGATCCTAAGGGGAATGTCGTATGTTCACTAGGATGTTATAAGGGGTCATATGTGTTCCTAAGGGGTCACGCATGTGTTAACGCATGTGTGACCCCTTAGGACCACATATGACCCCTTAGGACACTATGTGATGGATTAAGGGGTATGTCATTGACACTAGGATTTTATAAGGTGTCATATGTGGTTCTAAGGGGTCACGTATGTGTTAGAACACATGTGTGACCCCTAGGACTACATATGACCCCTTAGGACACTATGTGATCCTAAAGGGAAGGTCGTATGTACACTAGGATGTTATAAGGGGTCATATGTGGTCCTAAGGGGTCACACATGTGCGTGACCCCTTAGGACCACATATGACCTCTTAGGAAACTATGTAATGGACTAAGGGGTATGTCGAACACACTAGGCTTTTATAAGGGGTCACATGCATTCCTAAGGGTCATGCATGTGTTAACACATGCGTGACCCCTTAGGGTCCACTATGCGATCCTCTATGGTCCTAAGGGAACATATATTGTCATCAGGGGCATATGTGGTCTTAAGGGGTCATGTTGTGCATGTAATAGGATGTGAAAATGGGTCACATTGTAGAGGATTTATTTTGTCTAATTTGTTTAAATTTGTTATCTAAATTTTTTAATGTTTTTTTAAATTAAAACTTATTAATTTTTCTAACATTTAATTTATTATATTTATGTTTGTGACATTTTTCTAATTTTCTTTTTTTGTTAATGTTTTTCTAAGTTTTAATTTACTACCTTAGTTTTCTATGTTTTTCATAACAATTTTTTAAAATGTTGAAAAAAAAATACATATAAATAGTTATGTAATTTTAAAAACAAA
The DNA here is from genome assembly GCF_030272615.1 of Cryptomeria japonica. Lineage (NCBI taxonomy): Eukaryota > Viridiplantae > Streptophyta > Pinopsida > Cupressales > Cupressaceae > Cryptomeria > Cryptomeria japonica. Next base: position 373,079,665 of record NC_081411.1, on the reverse strand, counting down.
TTGACACTCTTCAATCAAAACATTAAATTATCAAACATTTTTCTAAAATAATGAAAAACAATAAATTATCAAACATTTTTCTAAAATGCTGAAAAACAATAACTATACGATTATTTAATTAAAAAAATAAATTAACAAACAAATTATTTATAAATTTAATAAAAAAATACATTATTATACCAAAAAAAGGGTTATTTTGTGCACCTGAAATAATGTAGGTCGAAAACTGAAATGTGAGACATGCTAGCTGTTGCAGACAAAGAACGGTGACGTGATGCTGACAACTAGTTCGATTTAACCCCCACTGGACAGAAAAAGACAACTTCGACAATGACAGTTTAATTGTCACAAACGGTATTTATAAAAGTTTTCAAAAACCTATTTGAAAATGGGTTCGAGCGAACCCAAAATCGACCTGCAGTTCGAGTGAACCCATGTCCAATGGCGGGTTCACTCAAACCCTGAGGGGTAGTTCGAATGAACCACCCTATTTCGTTCAAACCCCCCCCCAAAAAAATTGCCACTTTCGCCAATTTCCTTCGTTGGTGAAAGTGGGAACCATTAATGTGGGAGTACCCAGCTTCAATCTCCTCTTTTATAGATTACACAACCCTTTTGCAACAAAATTGATAGCTTTGGTTAAGAACTATGTTTAGAGGACCGCAACTTGGAAAACAAAAGTTGCCACAACTTCACTACCATGGATAGTTGTGCATTTATTTGAAGATTAATAAATATTAATATTTTGATTTATAAATCACCGTCAAATTTAAAATATAATTTTTTTTTTTTGATAATATGCTCACCGAACATCATTACACTTAATCCCTTATTAGAATTATAAAATATCTAATAAATCTTAACAAAAATGTCTCATTGACCTCAAATTAAAACCAAATAACGACCCTACTCTTCACAAACATATTATCTATATACCAACTTGTTAATGAAACTCTCATATCATATCCTTGTAGACACTCTAGAAACAAACACATTAAAAGATTTTTTAGATTTTATAGCATATATGCTCTTAAATTTATGTCAAACATGAACTGTCACACATACAGACGTACATACATCGCTACTAAGTAACTGAGCAACAAGTGACCGAGATGAGCTTTATTTTATGGTTCCTACTTAACACTATATCCAAACTACTTCTGCTCTCGGTCTACACCAATTCAGACCCCCTTACTCCTAGATACCATGGCCAGGAGGACCACCTCCACGACCACCACCACCACCACGTCCTGGACCACCTCCACCGCGTCCACCACCACGTCCTAGACCACCATCAGTCTCGCTCACTCCACGTCCTCCTCCACCACCACCACCACCACGCCCTGGACCACCACCACCACCACCACCGCGTCCACCTCCTCCACCACGCCCTCCTCCACCACCACGCTCTCCACCACCACGCTCTTCTGTCACCGCAGCGTCAATCAGGGTGGACGCAAATATAAGGCCCAACAGAACATAACATATTATCTTCGTTTGGGATGCCATTTCTCAATCCAAAATATCCAAAGACAAACTACCAGCTTGAAGAAGTTCAAGTATGGCATTTCCTATTTATAGCTTTTTACTGTCCTCTCTTCAAACAGATAACAATATGCGCTCTGCGTAGGATGCTTGGGAATCCCACTGGTCGGCGTGTCCCACGTTTCAGATGGAAAAACGTTTCACGTAACTGAGGAAGCAAGCTGGCCATCAACTATTTGGTAGTTTTTGTTTATATCGACATATGCTTTTCATAAATTGTTTAGTAAAATATGCAGGCGCATGAAGCCGTAAAATTTTGACATTGAAGGACATTTGATATTATTGTGATCCAGCTTTTATTACTTTTTGTATATTTAATTGAGCTAAAAAGATTACAGACAAGGTAGATATCCATTGTTTTTTGTAACACCTCACTTTACTATCCCTGTAGAACATTAAAAAAATAAACGGTAAAATTGATGGCAGCCCATCCAAGGTTAATTATAGATTAAATTAACGCGAATGAGATATTTATGGTGACTCACCAGATATCAATGGAAACCCGTGTACTTGTAGTTAGTCACTGCCGACACTGAAATCTGAACATACTGGATGCACAATGGAAGAAAATTTTTAATATCAAAAAATAATTAAGATTGATATATGATTTGGAATTTTTGAATTATTTATAGCAATGAATAATTAAAAATGTGTTGCTTGAGATTTTTAACATTGTATTATCTTGATCGAACGTGCAAACAGTGTGTTGGATAGCCACTGTCATTATATGTACTTTTCAGTCCATAAATGTGAGAATACCAGAAGATCAAATATATCCAGCAAATATCCAATTGCGATGTGGTTGTCTAGTGTCTCGCATATAATCAACCTCGATTATGAATACATGCCTTCCCAATTCAAAATGAGTAATTAAGAGACTGTACACGGTTAATTATGAATTAATTTATATTGCAGACAGATTATAATATGTAAATAAAAATTATATTAGAAAAGGAAATGTAGAGGAGAGGGTATTTTATAAATTAAAGTGAAGAAATATATTTAAGTTATTTATAATAGTTGACAAGTATCAAAAAGAAAATTAATATTAATATGTTTATCGTTTGAGAATTTGTAGTGTTAGGCATCTAAGATGGGTATTTATACACATTTAAAAATATTGTTTCGGAGTATTATTGGATGACAAACAATTCAATTTTTATATGTCAATTGCAAATTAATTAAAGATTCATGCATGTCTTTGATTAAAGGGTCAAGTAGGTTTTGAAAGGACTTGAAACCCTATTTACAAAAAGCTGCCATCAAAAAGCCATCAACAAACCATCGAGAAACAGGCAGCCAACCTACACAAAAATAGAGAAAGACAAAAAAAAGAAAAAAGAAACAAAAACTAGTTCAAATTCTTTAAAGCTTCAACTGCCTCCACTTCAAGCTAAAAAAGGTTCACAGACAATTTCTTCATGTCTCTCACATCTTGCACATCTTGATCTCCCATCTTCTTACTACTCGCTCTGGTATGAGTGCAAGGGCCTCTTCCCTCCTCCTATGTAACCTTCTTACCTTTCTCAACAACATCAATATCCATGAAGAAATATTTTGCCTCCCAAGCCCTGTCAAATTTCTCCTTCATAACTCTAACGCTCTCTGCACTAGACTTGATAACCTTGTAGCTAAAGTTAACCAGGGTTATTAAATTAGCATTAATCTTTTTGTAGTTCGTTTCTAGCCTCATAATCCTCCCATCAAAATCCTCCTCAATGTTCTCTATGTCCTTTACCGATTTTTCTAGGGATGCCACCATATTACTGAATTTAACCTTGCTATGAAAGACCAATAAGACAGTTTGAAGTTTGTCAACCAATCCTCCAAACTGATATTCATACTGAAAATCAATCTTAATCACAACAACATAAGACTGCTCAATGAAACAATCTAGGTATATAGATTTATCTAAGGAACTAATCAATTCAATTGAAAGATAGATACCATAATGAAATAAAAACACTTAAATCTTTATATTGAAAATATAATACTTAAACCAGCTGATTTCAGCATGTATCATCCACCAACTTGATACTTCCAGACAATGAGTTCATAAGAAAGGCATGAAAGATTGTCTTGATAAAAACTATAAAGAACTTATGTCATATGTTTTTCCTAAAAGATCCTCTATATATAGATGAGGATTGAGTTTGAAGATGAAAGTACATACCCTTTCATTAAAATTAAAACTAACAAAAAACTAAGTAGAAACTAACTGCCTAAAAACTATCCTAATAGACTAAAACTAACTTAACTACTTGACACATTACATAAAAGAACTTGAAAACAACAGTTTGCAATGTTTAAAAATAATTTTAATCTCCAAGGACCCTGCCACATTTTCGAATATGCTTCAAGTATTCTTCTAATTTATAGGTGTTTGCATCATGGATTAGGTCCCTAACAACGATCTCCCATGTGATGAAATTTTCCATCTGTTCCATAGTCCTTGTCAATTCCAAACCATCAGAATGAGCAACATCAAGAGCAACACTGAGAAGGGTCTGAAATTCTAAGAGCTACTTGTCTTTATCCTTGATTCCTCCATTCTGATCTGTCAACTCTACAAAACCATACTATGTTATTTCTTTACATACATCAAATTCACTCTTCAATTCTTCTCCAAATCTTTCATGTGCATACCTATAAGACCCTGTATTTCTTCAATCAGGTTTTTATTAGCACCTGCCATCCTCTTATCATGTTGGATTGTTACCAACCTGTTGTAGATCCGATGATGGGACAGGGAAGTGTCCATGTTGTTTTGATATACAGTCCAAAATTCTCGCAAAGGTATCAATAATTTATTAAATCTGTTTGCTAGCAATATAGAGGAAGTGTTTGATCTCACACTTTGAATTTTCTATTGGATCCTCTTACTTTCTTGTAATAACTCTTCATATTTCTTTTTGATTTGGGATCCATCATGAATCATTGGCAGTGGTTGACCTCCTCCTCTTATCAATCCCTCACACAAACCTTTATATCGATCTCTCTCTTTTATCACCTTGATTAATTGTGCTTTATTAAACAGTGAAAGATCAATACCCATATCAGCTGTTATAATAGGGTCCACTTCACCTACCTTTAATTTCATCATGTGGCCAAAGGCCTTATCCACATCAATGATTTTTGGTCTTTTGTTAGGAGGGTAAAGGACCCATAACCATAGAGATTCCTCGTCTTGATCAAATCTCAAACCAATAAAAACATGTCGAACTCCTTGGATATCTAATTTGAGCTCTTTATTTTTTGATTTCAACATATTGTCCAAAATAAAAGATGCACTTAAGTCCCATCCTAGGAAAACAATAATACCGACTTCAATTAAATGTTGTCTCCCTCTATGAGGGGTCATAGTTGTGACCTCTGCATCAATCTCTTCCTTAAGTTTTCTCAATAACTCTTCTTCATTTTCAGGGGTAATATTAGCGACAAAGTCCCTTAACTTCTTGCCTTTGAAATGATAAAGAAAAGATTTAAATTCCTTAGACTGAACAAATACATCATCTGAAACAAAAGCCGAATAGGCATCATACTGAGCATCATTGTGAATACTTAAGCTGGTGATAAATTGTTCCTACAAGTCTGGTTCCTCAACAATATCAAGTGCCTACTGTCTGGATATGGTTTCAGTATCCTCTGATTCTTCTTCACCTTCCTCTTCTTCTGCTTCCATTTCTTGTAATCTTAGCCTCTTCTCTTCCAAGTCTTTATTCAAATTATCAATAACCATTTGGACTTCTTCCTCTTCCATATTTCGAAACAAGTCCTTTGATTCCATAGGAGTGTGCGCATAATCTCCCAGGCTCTGTCCTTTCTTGCACATACCTATGTATCCTTCGGGGTCATAATTAGCTCTGGTAGTAAACTTGAACATATATTTTATTCTTCAATTAGCTTTCTGTCAATGGCCTCATAGGCCTTGGTTGATGTAATAGTAAAATATCTGAAACTAAGGGTTCCAGGCAGAAAAACTTGTTTGTGCATGCTTGCAAAATGTTTATCATTTGATACACTTAACTACCTCACAATTTCCAAATAGGCAATTCTGTCTGGTATAAGTTTTGGCAACATATAAGGGTATCCTTCAAAGCCATAAATTAAAAAACAAGTGAAGTCCTTATGCACTAGCCAATCACCCCAATTGTGGTTCACCAGACCCCTATCATCAAAGGAAATAGGTCTTAAGAATTTCTCAATTTCAAGTGAAATTGATCCCTCACATGGGACACTGAAAAGTTGATATAACAGTTTTATAATCCATTCCTCAAACTTAATGTAATGTGATCTTCCATACTGTGAGTCCCATATCGATGTCCACATCTATACAGGTTGCTGTTTTCCTTCCCTGTCTACTGTGTTAAATCATAGACTCAATGGACACATGCCCCGATGTCTTCTATAAAATAAAATTATGTGCATCAACAATGAATAAAACTAAAATGTGGGTTCCTTATTGTCCCTGAGGTCCAAGAATCCCTCGTGTAGTTTCTCAGCAAGGTATGCAACATAATTAAAGAGCCTTGGTTCATACATTTATATATTAGCTACTAATACTAGAGGCCCAATGTTGGCCACATCCAGAAATTCAACACCCCCCACTTGTCCACATGACATGTAAGTATACTGCAAGTAATCCTTGAATATTTCCATGCTAAAAGGGAGACCATCCTCATCAGTCAAAACACCCTTCTCATCCTTATGAAAAGCGAGATTCCACCCTTTATAAGTAGTGTCAATTTTCACAAATTCTTCTTCTAGTTTCTCAAAAGATAAGGGCACATCAGGATTGAAGTCAAGGTTAAAAACTTTGTCTATGGTG